>NC_053490.1:512213873-512246373 GCF_905171775.1 Rana temporaria
CCCCACAGGCAGGGCCGTTTGAGGGAATTTGGGGGCCCCAAGCAAAATGGGGGCCACAAGCCCCCCCCGCATGCAAAGCCTACGTTAGCGCTAGCGCTTCACTAATTTTTTACACCCATGTTCTTACCCTCCCCCAGTCCCTATGTTTTTCTATTCTCACCTCCCCTTCTTCCCTGTAGGCTGCCACTGTTGTGTGGCCGAGCTCCTCTTCCTCCTGTCAGTCTGGTGTTCTATCATTATGGGTCCCCAGTCCCCTATCAGATAGTGCCCGGGCTGGAGATTCAGTTTCCTGTGTTTTTGGCCGGACTGAAAACTGTGCACTTCCTGTCAGTCCGGCCGGGAACAGGAAGCTGAATCTCCTGTACCACGCGCGGTACCTGACAGGACTCCAGGAGAGAGGAAGAGGAGCTCGGCCACGCTACAGACTGGGAAGGGGAAGTTGGGGGCCCCAAGCCAACTCGGGGCCCCAAGCAATTGTTTGTTTTGCCTGTCCTGTAGCGACGGGCCTGCCCACAGGAACCCCCAAAAACAATATTCAGGTCTTGGGGAACCCTTCAGTGAGAAGAATGTCACTTACATTGGTGATCAGTGAGAAGAATGTCACTTACATTGGTGATCAGTGAGAAGAATGTCACTTACATTGGTGGTCAGTGGGAAGAATGTCCCTTACATTGGTGATCAGTGGGAAGAATGTCCCTTACATTGGTGATCAGTGAGAAGAGGTTCAGGAGGGGGGGTGCTCTCTCATCCCCCCTCTTTTCCTGTGGCCTGCCAGGTTACGTACTCAGATAAAGGGTCTGGTGTTGATTTTTGGGGGGACCCCACCCCATTTTTTTTTCGTTTCGGCATGGAGTTCCCCTTAAAATCCACACCAGACCTGAAGGGTCTGGTATGGATTTTTTGGGGGAACACCAAGTCATTATTTTAAAAAAAGTTACACGGGGTTCCCCTTAATATCCATACCAGACCTGAAGGGTCTGATATGGAATTTGGGGGGACCCCCACACATTTTTTTTAATTTTGGTTCCCTGCACAAAATGTCATTTTTGAAGGAAAAAAAGTAATTTAACCAGTTAAGCCCCGGACCAATATGCAGCCTAAAGACCCAAGGTGTTTTTACAGTTCGGGACTGCGTCGCTTTAACAGACAATTGCACGGTCGTGCGACGTGGCTCCCAAACAAAATTGGCGTCCTTTTTTCCCCACAAATAGAGCTTTCTTTTGGTGGTATTTGATCACATCTGCGGTTTTTAGTTTTTGCGCTATAAACAAAAATAGAGCGACAATTTTGAAAAAAATGCAATATTTTTTACTTTTTGCTGTAATAAATATCCCCCAAAAACATATATAAAAACATTTTTTTTCCTCAGTTTAGGCCGATACGTATTCTTCTACCTATTTTTAGTAAAAAAAATCGCAATAAGCGGTTATCGATTGGTTTGCGCAAAATTTATAGCGTTTACAAAATAGGGGATAGTTTTATTGCATTTTTATTAATTTTTTTTTTTTTACTACTAATGGCGGCGATCAGCAATTTTTTTCGTGACTGCGACATTATGGCGGACACTTCGGACAATTTTGACACATTTTTGGGACCATTGTCATTTTCACAGCAAAAAATGCATTTAAATTGCATTGTTTATTGTGAAAATGACAATTGCAGTTTGGGAGTTAACCACAGGTGGCGCTGTAGGAGTTAGGGTGCACCTAGTATGTGTTTACAACTGTAGGGGGGTGTGGCTGTAGGAATGACGTCATCGATCGTGTCTTCCCTATAAAGGGAATGACGCGATCGATGCGCCGACACAGTGAAGCACGGGGAAGCCGTGTTTACACACGGCTCTCCCCGTTCTTCAGCTCCGGGGAGCGATCGCGACGGAGCGGCTATAAACAAATAGCCGCGCTGTGGTCCCGGATCGCTCCTCGAGCGGACCCGACCTCCGCATGTAGCGGGGGGGGGGTCCCGATCGGACCCCCCACCCGCTAATAGGCGAGGACGTACATGTACGCCCATGTGCCTGTACGTGCCATATTGTGGACGTATATGTACATGCGGGGGTCGGGAACTGGTTAAAACTACTATAGTATGTATAGTATGCCTGTAAAGTAGCACATGTTTCCCGTGTTTAGAACTGTTCCTGCACAAAGTGTCATTTCTGAAGAAAAAAAAGTCATTTAAAACTACTAGCGGCTTTAATGAATTGTCGGGTCCCGGCAATACAGATAAAAGTCATTGAAAAAAATGGCATTTTTTTCAATGACTTTTCTCTGTATTGCTGGGAGCCGATTCATTATAGCCGCTAGTAGTTTTAATTTTTTTTCCTTCAGAAATGACAGTTTGTGCAGGACAAGTTCTAAACACTGGAAACGTGCTACTTTACAGGCATACTATACATACTATAGTAGTTTTAAATGACTTTTTTTTCTTCAAAAATGACATTTTGTGCAGGGAACCAAAATTTAAAAAAATGTGTGGGGGTCCCCCCAAATTCCATACTTTACAGGCATACTATACGCCTATCTAGATCAAAGCCAGTTATCAGGTTGGTCCCAATACTCTCAGGGTGGCGATCTCTCATTAGCACACATTGTGGTTTTCCTACATTGACCAATATTTCTCTAATCCAGGGCTCGACAAATCCCGGGCGCCAGGTCGCCATGGCGACTAGAAATAGGGTCCTGGTGACTTGGCTTGGAAGGGGGGCAAAAAAATTAAAAAAACATTTTTTTTTTTTGTGAGCTGGTGCCATCTGGTGGTGAGCCGTTGGTATTACAAGATATTACCACCAGATGTGTAAGCAGGCGCCATCTGGTGGTGGCCGTTAGTATTACAAGTTAAACAGCAATTCTAATGTAATTTTTCACTATTTTCACTGCCATCTTCTTCCCTCTAATTAGAACCCCCAAACATTATATATAATATTTATCCTAACACCCTGGAGAATAAAATGGCGATCATTGCAATACTTTCTGTCATGCTGTATTTGCGCAGCGGTCTTACAAGCGCACTTTTTTGGGAAAAAATTACACTTTTTTTAATTAAAAAATAAAACAGTAAAGTTATCCCCATTTTTTTTTAAATATTATGAAAGATAATGTTACGCCGAGTAAATTCATACCCAACATGTCACGCTTCAAAATTGCGTCCGCTCGTGGAATGCCGACAAATCTTCATAGGCGACGTTTAAAAAAATCTACAGGTTGCATGTTTTGAGTTGGAAGAGGTCTAGGGCTAGAATTATTGCTCTCGCTCTACCAATTGCGGCGATACCTCACATGTGTGGTTTGAACACCGTTTACATATGCGGGCGCTGCTCACGTATGTGTTTTTTCGCTTCTGCGCGCAAGCTCGTCGGGACGGGGCGCGTTTTCTGGCTCCTAACTTTTTTAGCTGGCTCCTAGATTCCAAGCAAATTTGTCAACCCTTGCTCTAATCTACCAGAATCCTGAGTGCCAACATCACTGTGTGAGTACCGGCAGTGGAGGACAGTCACATCCCTCCCTGCCCCTCGTGCCCAGGGGGGACATCAGAGTGGCATCGTTCTGTTTGGTTGGTAGGTACAAGGAGTTTTATAGTTCCCAAAAATTGTAGTAAAGAGATTTCTGTAGAAAATGCAGTATAGAGAAATGCATTGGAGTCAATGAGGAGGTGAAAATAAAGTGATTTTAAAGGAAAAATGTTTTTTAAATGACAAACATGTTATATTTATCTGCTCTGTGTAATGGTATTGCACAGAGCATCCCTGCACCTCCTCTTCTGGGGTCCCCCCGCCAGCACTCCTGGACCCTCCCCCTTGCCAAGTGCCCACATACCAAGACACTTACTATGGGGGCACTCATGTGGGCTTGCACCATTGACGCTCACAGAGTGCAGTTCATGCCCGCCTCCTTCCAAACTGCACCCCCCCCCCCACCCCAAGATGTATGAGCATTATGTGTCAGCGAAAATCTCTCCCCTCCGGAAAAAAATCAAGCACTAATCCGTATGCTCACCCCAAGCACAAATCCCCCCACAAATCTTTTCTCCCCCCATCCTCCCCCGCTCAAAATAGCACAAACCCACCATTCCTCCCACTGACACCATCAATGGGGCACTATTCCTGCCACTGACACCATTAATGTGACACCATTCCTCCCCACTGACACCATCGATGGGGCACCATTCCACACCACTGACACCATCAATGGGGCACTATTCCTGCCACTGACACCATTAATGTGACACTATTCCTCCCCACTGACACCATTGATGGGGCACTATTTCTCTCGCTGACACCATAGATGGGGCACCATTCCTCCCACTGACACCATCGATGGGGCACCAGTCCTCCCCACTGACATCATCAATGGGGGACCATTTATCCCACTAACACCATAAATAGGGTACTATTTGTCTAACAACATCGATGGGGCACTATTTCTTCAACTGACACCTCTGATGGGGCACAATTCCTCCCCATTGACACCATCGATGGGGTACTATTCCTCTTACTGACACCAACGGTGGGGCACTGTTTCTCGCACTGATTTCAAGAATGGGGCATTGTTTACCCCCCACTGACACCGGGGCATTTTCTACTCCCTAAGGCCACAGTCCAGCCCCCTTAAAGCCTCAAGGACAGTAAACTGGCCCTTTGTTTAGAAAGTTTGGAGACCCCTGGAGTAGACGGTATGCTTATCCTTTGTCACAGATCATTGCTTGAAATCTGTTCTGTATTCCTGAAAACGTTCAGAACCCCATGAACCTAAGACTGTGTGCCCGGCTTACATCCCTTACTGCGTCGGGCCCTAAAAGCGGGTCTATGGATAATTTCTATGTGTGCTCACCTCTGTAGATCACTGGGGACGCCTGCTGGTGAGTTTTGGTATTACAGCCTACTTCAATTTGGTGCTAAGGGAGCGCCTCAATAAGTGACTGGCTTCTTTATTTTTTTATTTGGCTAGTCCGTATGGGTGCTCAACCTGTGGCCCTCCAGCTGTTGTGGAACTACAAGCCCCATGAGGAATTGCAAGATGCTCAGTTACAAGCATGACTCCCAAAAGCAGAGGCATGTTGGGAGTTGTAGTTCCATAACAGCTGGAGGGCCACAGGTTGAGCATCCATGATGGTGTAAGGGGTATGCTTAGCCTTTGTTATAGATCCTTGCGTGAAATATGTTCTGCATCCCTGAGGACTTTTGGAACCCCATGAGCCTGAGACTGCATTCTGGGCATGCATCCCTGAACCTATTGGGCCCTAAACACAAATACCACTTGGTACGGCATCCAGCTCCTGCATATAGCAGTCTGTCATCCCTTCAAAATCTTGGCTGATCATTTCTGTTTTTGCTGTCTGTTATCAGTTACATTGTTCCCCGTTTTCTCTGTGAACTACAGAGCACCTCCTCCGTTTTCACCTGATGGCAGGAAGTGTGTTATTGGCAGGATCACCAGCAGTGGCGGTTCGTCCATAGAGGGCGCTGGAGCGCCGCCCCCTCTGGCTCTCACCGCCACTGAGTCTAATAACATAGATTTATGCATTGCACGAATATATGTTATTATCGCCGCTGCCGCTGTTCTATTCAGATGGTCGGCGCTCATGTCCGGCCATCTGAATAACGGCAGCTGGTTGGCTGTACGAAAGGCTTTTCCGAGTACAGCCCTCGGGTCCCGGAAGCTTATACAAGGAACGCACTAGGGATGCGCTCCTTGGATAAGACTGACAGGCGTCTCAGCCAATCAGGTTGGCCTATTCTGGCTACCGGTAACCTGATTGGCTGAGACGCCTGTCAGTGATCGAGGGCGGTAGAAGACATCGAGGGACGTGGATGGCTGACTCCAGTAAAGGTAAGTGCCGGTCGAGGGGGGGAAAGGGGCACTTTACACGGCACAGCGGCGACATCAATGGGCACAGTGGCGACAATAGGCACAGTGGGGACAATGGGCACAGTGGGGACAATTAAAGGGCACAGCGGCGACAATTAAAGGGCACAACGGTGACAATTAAAGGGCACAGTGGTGACAATTAAAGGGCACAGTGGTGACAATTGATGGCACAGTGGCTGTGTTTGATGGCATGGCACAGTGGCTGAAATTGATGGCATGGCACAGTGGTGACAATTGATGGCACAGTGGCTGCATTTGATGGCATGGCACAGTGGTGACAATTGATGGCACAGTGGCTGCATTTGATGGCATGGCACAGTGGTAACAATTGATGGCACAGTGGCTGTGTTTTATGGCATGGCACAGTGGTGACAATTGATGGCACAGTGGCTGTGTTTGATGGCATGGCACAGTGGCTGCGTTTGATGGCATGGCACAGTGGTGACAATTGATGGCACAGTGGCTGCGTTTTATGGCATGGCACAGTGGTGACAATTGATGGCACAGTGGCTGCGTTTGATGGCATGGCACAGTGGTGACAATTGATGGCACAGTGGCTGCGTTTGATGGCATGGCACAGTGATGACAATTGATGGCACAGTGGCTGCGTTTGATGGCATGGCACAGTGGTGACAATTGATGGCACAGTGGCTGCGTTTGATGGCATGGCACAGTGGTGACAATTGATGGCACAGTGGCTGCGTTTTATGGCATGGCACAGTGGTGACAATTGATGGCACAGTGGCTGTGTTTTATGGCATGGCACAGTGGCTGTGTTTGATGGCATGGCACAGTGGTAACAATTGATGGCACAGTGGCTGCGTTTGATGGCATGGCACAGTGGTGACAATTGATGGCGCAGTGGCTGCGTTTTATGGCACAGTGGTGACAATTGATGGCACAGTGAGGCTGCAATTTTTTTTTCGTTTGCGCCCCCCCAAAAAATTTTGAGCACCAGCCGCCACTGATCACCAGGTAAATAAAGAGGGAAAAAGGGCTGAAAAAAAAAGTGATGCAGCCATCACATCTGCAGACTGATACGCTATCAGATCGCTGCTATCCTGATAATATAGAACTGATAATTCTGTCACACACTTGGCTGACCTCTAGTGGATATATTCAGAATTGCACATTTCTGTAAATACTGCCAACACATCTGTTTATCTCTTGTACTTCCCATTTGCTGCACACAACAGATTTTCTGTGGAGTCTTTGTGTACAGTGCATCTGGAAAGTATTCACAGCGCTTCACCTTTTCCACATTTTGTTATATTACAGCCGTATTCCAAAATGGATTAAATTCATTATTTTCCCTCAAAATTCTACAAACAATTTCCCATAATGACAACATGGAAGAGGTTTGTCTGAAATATTTTCAAATGTATTAAAAATTAAATAGAACCCCCTGTACATAAGTATTTACAGCTTTTGCTATGAAACTCAAAATTGAGCTCAGGTATGCTCTGTTTCCACTGATCACCCCTGAGATGTTTTACAACTTGATTGGAGTCCACCTGTGGTCAATTCAGTTGATTGGACATGATTATATAAGGGCCCACAGTTATCAGTGCATGTCAGAGCACAAACCAAACCATGAAGTCCGAGGAATTGTCTGTAGACCTCCGACACAGGATTGTATGGAGGCACAGATCGGGGGAAGGGTACAGAGACATTTCTGCAGCATTGAAGGTCCCAATGAGTACAGTGGCCTCCATCATCCGTAAATGGAAGAAATTTGGAACCACCAGGACTCTTTCTACAGCGGCCGCCCGGCCAATCTGAGCAATCGTGGGAGAAGGGCCTTAGGCCCCTTTCACACGGGGCGGATTGCTCCGTTGATCCCCGCTGAGCCGGCGGATGACAGGGCGGTCCCCGCACACTGTGCAGGGACCGCCCTGTCTTTTCTCCACTCTCCCCTATGGGGGGATCGGATGAACACGAACCATGTGTCCGTGTTCACCCGATCCGCCAGGCGGATGGAAAAGTAGGTTTTTCCTCCGTCACACTTTGACGGATCGGAGCGGGTCGGATGTCAGCGGGCATGTCACCGCTGACATCCGTGGCTCCATAGAGGAGCATGGAGCACCCGTTCAGGTCCGCCTAAAAAACTGGCATGTGGACCTGAACGGGCTCCAGAACCTTCCAGAATAACAACCATCTCTGCAGCATTCCACCAATCAGGTTTGTATGATAGAGAGGCCAAACAGAAGGCACTCATACCTCCCAACCCGCCCAGATTCTGCGGGAACTTCAGGCACAGACTGCATCCTCCCGCAGTCCCGCGAAGGGGTTAACTTTCCCGCACAGGAAGGAGAAGAAAAAGTTCTGATGGGAGACATGCGAGGAGAACTGACAGGCTGTGCAGTGGTGAGTGGCAAGAACTTCACATTCTTCCACGGCAACCCCCCCCCCGCTCACCCACGATCGTCGCCCCCCCCCCCCCCCCCACTCAACAACTTAGATCCCCCCGCTCCACAACTTCGTTCGGCCAACACCCCCCCTCATGACACATGACAGCCCACATGGAGTTTTTATAGACATGTGCACTGCCAAAAATTCGTTTTTTCGTTTATGTTATTTTCGTTTTTTTTTTTTTTACGGAAATTCAGGAAAATAAAAAATAAAAATTTCGTTTTTGTTTCATTCGTTTTATTCGCTTTTTTCGTAAATTCGTAAATTCAGAATTTCCGGAAAAAAGCAAAAAACGAATAAAACGGAAACAACGAAATTTCCGGGGAAAAAAACGAATGAAACGAAAATTACATTTTTTTTTTTCGAAAATTCAAAAAATTAGGAAAATTTCAGAAAGGAAAGGAATATAACCCTAAGGTCAATGCTGCTGTGTCCATCCATAAACAGAAGAGAAATTAATGTAGCAATGCAAAGAGACATCCTTAATAAAAACTTGCTCCCGAGCACTCTGGACCTCAGACTGGGGTGAAGGTTCATCTTCCAATATGACAACAACCCTAAGCACACAGCCAAGATAACAAAGGAGTGGCTACAGGACAACTCTGTGAATGTCCTTGAGTGGCCCAGCCAGAGCCCAGACTTGAACCCGATTGGAGAGATCTGAAAATGTCTGTGCACCGACGCTCCCCATTCATCCTGATGGAGCTTGAGATATCCTGCAAAGAAAAATTGGAGAAACTTCCCCAAAATAGGTGTGCCAAGCTTGTAGCTTCATACTCAGAAAGACTTGGGGCTGTAATTGGTGCCAAAGGAGCTTCAACAAAGTATTGAGCAAAGGCTGTGATACTTATGGACATGGGATTTTTTTCAAACAAACTTCTTTCACGTTGTCATTATGGGAAATTGTTTGTAGAATTTTGAGGAAAATAATGGATTTAATCCATTTTGGAATACGGCTGTAATACCACAGAAATCCTGCTGTGTACAGCAAATGGGAAGTACAAGAGATAAACAGAAGGGCCCGGATTCAGAGAGATCTGCCTATTTTTAGGCGGGCGTAGCGTATCTCAGATACACTACGCCGCCGTAACTTACAGCGGCAGGTCCCGTATTCAGAAAGAACTTGCGCTGTAAGTTACGGCGGCGTAGTGTAACTGTGCCGGCGTAAGCCCGCCCAATTCAAATCTGGAAGAGGTGGGCGTGTTTTATGCTAATTACTCGTGACCCCACATAAATGACGATTTTTATGAACGGCGCATGCGCCGTCCGTGAACGTATCCCAGTGCGCATGCTCCAAATTACGCCGCAAAAAGTCAATGCTATCGACGTGAACGTAACTTACGCACAGCCCTATTCGCGAACGACTTACACAAACGACGTAAAACGTAAACAATTTGACGCTGGCCCGACGTCCATACTTAACATTGGCTACGCCTTATAGAGCAGGGGTAACTATACGCCGGAAAAAGCCTTAAGTAAACGACGTAAAAAAAACGCACCGTGCGCACGTACGTTTCTGAATCGGCGTATCTACCTAATTTGCATATTCGACGCGGAAATATACGGAAGCGCCGCCTAGCGTCCAGCGTAAATATGCAACTAAGATACGACGGCGTAAGAGACTTACGCCGGTCGGGTCTTAGGGAAATCTATGCGTAACTGATTCTAAGAATCAGGCGCATAGATACGACGGCCCGCACTCAGAGATACGACGGCGTATCCGGAGATACGCCGTCTTAACTCGTACCTGAATCTGGCCCAAGATGTGTTGGCAGTATTTACAGAAATGTGTAGTTCTGAATATATCCACTAGAGGTCAGCGAAGTGTGTGACAGAATTATCAGTTCTATATTATCAGGATAGCAGCGATCTGATAGCTTATCAGTCTGCAGATGTGATGGCTGCATCAGTCTTCTGTTTTCAGCCCTTTTCCCCTCTATATTTACCCAGTGATCCTGCCAATAACACACTTCCTGCCATCAGGTGAAAACGGAGGAGGTGCTCTGTAGTTCACAGAGAAAACGGGGAACAATGTAACTGATAACAGACAGCAAAAACAGAAATGATCAGCCAAGAATTTGAAGGGATGACAGACTGGAGCTGGATGCCGTACCAAGTGGTACTTGCGTTTAGGACCCAATGCATTCAGGGATGCATGCCCAGAATGCAGTCTCAGGCTCATGGGGTTCCAAAAGTCCTCAGGGATGCAGAACATATTTCAAGCAAGTATCTATAACCAAGGCTAAGCAGGGATGTATCCTGGCCTAGGCCAACAAGGCCTAGGCCTAGGGCAGCACGGAAAGAGTCTCCGCCGGCTTGCGCTATTAGTGTAGCACCAGTCTTATGGGGCGGACTGGGCAGAGAGGCAAGCATCCCGCAACTAAAGGGGGGGCGGAGCTTCTAATTTTGACTGTCCTATTATCCTGGACCACAAACCTTCCTCACTGTGCTACATATTTTCTGCTGTACCATTGGCATGGTTATATCTTTTTAGTCCTCTCCATAAAATTATCAGAATTTTGTGCCTAAAGTAGAACTATAGGAACACTTTTTTTTTTTTTTTCATTTTGGATAGAGTAAGGGTAAGGGAAGGGCAGGTCTTTAACAGCAAGGGGTGTGGCATTGACATAAAGGGTGGGTCATATTTAAATTAGGGGGTGCACGAGTTAAGTCAGGCCTAGGGCAGCACAAAACCTAAATACATCACTGAGGCTAAGTGTGACGGTATAGAATGATATCCCCGTCAAACATTCCCTTCTTCCATAAGAACATCACCCAATATTCCACGAGGAGGAATATTCCTGGAATCGCCCAATAAGCCACACATGAGCCCAAGCTTACTGCTGGAGCAAGACACTTTAATGGCAGCATGCTGCTGGTATATATGCAGTTTACAAGCTAAAACCTCAATCAAAGAACAATGAAATCTCCACCCCCTTTTCACACACAGTTGGGGCTCCTATACAGATTATAGGCAGACACTTCGGCGCCGACTCTGAAGACACATTTCTTTAGATAATGACATCAGTGAAGGTACTTACTAGTTGTAACAGAATACGTTATCTAGACAGCTTGGCCCCGCATATAGAAGAGTGTAATTACCACAATGAAGCAATCAGAATAATTAACATGAGCCCCTTCTAATCACAGTAAACACAGGTCTCCTTCACACACACAATAGATCAATTACCCTTTCAAATAGGGAGCTGGCTGAGGAAGGGACATTAACATTTCAACAGAGGAATGAGTCACACCTGAAATCACCTGTTACCTCTAACACACACACAATTACTAGCAGGGAGAATTACACTGAAGCATATCCTTCATACTAAGTATACCCCTTGCACCCTCTAGCCCAGTGGTCTCAAAGTACCGGCCCGCGGACCAGTTATAAATGGCCCGCAGGCAGGGTGGAAGTGAGGGGAGCAAAAAAAAAAATTTTTTTTATTTTTTTTGGAGCTGGCGCCATCTGGTGGTGAGCCGTTGGTATTACAAGTTATTACCACCAGATGTGAGCTGGCGCCATCTGGTGGTGGCCGTTGGTATTACAAGTTAAGCATTACAAGTTAAACAGCAATTCTAATGTCATTTTACACAATTTTCACTGCCATCTTCTTCCCTCTAATTAGAACCCCCAAACATTATATATATTTTTTATCCTAACACCCTAGAGAATAAAATAGCGATCGTTGCAATACTTTCTGTTACGCCGTATTTGCGCAGCGGTCTTACAAGCGCACTTTTTTTGGGAAAAAATTACACTTTTTTTAATAAAAAAATAAGACAACAGTAAAGTAATCCCCATTGTTTTTAATATTATGAAAGATAATGTTACGCCGAGTAAATTCATACCCAACATGTCACGCTTCAAAATTGTGTCCGCTTGTGGAATGCCGACAAACTTTTTTACCCTTTAAAATCTTCATAGGCGACGTTTAAAAAAATCTACAGGTTGCATGTTTTAAGTTACAGAGGAGCTAGAATTATTGCTCTCACTCTACCAATCGCGGCGATACCTCACATGTGTGGTTTGAACACCGTTTACATATGCAGGCGCTGCTCACATATGTGTTCGCTTCTGCGCGCAAGCTCGTCGGGACGGGGTGCGTTTTCTGGCTCCTAACTTTTTTAGCTGGCTCCTAGATTCCAAGCAAATTTGTCAAACCCTGACTTACACCAGTGCTGGTGGTAATAATGCGCTCGCTGACACCAGTGCTGGGGGTTATAATGTGTTCGCTGACACCAGTACTGTTGTTTTTGAAGTTTGAAAGTTTGCATGCGGCCCCCCATGACATATGAAAACTTGTCTTGTGGCCCTCAGGTCATTTGAGTTTGAGACCCCTGCTCTAGCCAAATAAAAAAGTAAAAAAGCCAGTCACTTATTGAGGTGTTCTCTAAGCACCAAATGTAAGCAGGCTGTAATAACAAAATTCACCAGCAGGTGACCCCAGTGATCTACAGAGGTGAGCACACATTGAAATTATCCATAGACCCATTTTTAGGGGCCGATGCATTCGGGGATGTATGTTGGGCACACAGTCTTAGGTTCATGGGGTTCTGAAAGTTTTCAGGAATGCAGGGCAGATTTCAAGCAAGGATCTGTGACAAAGGATAAGCATACCGTCTACTCCAGGGGTCTCCAAACTTTCTAATCAAAGGGCCAGTTTACTGTCCTTCAGGCTTTAGGCGGGCCGGACTGTGGCCTTAGGGAGTAGAAAATTGGTGTCAGGGGAAGAATTGTTGGTGTCATCAGGGCCGGCCCTATGATGGGACCGGGTGGTACCATGGGTACCAGGCGGAATATTTTGGGGGGCGGCATACTGACGCCCGCCAGTCAGCCCGTTCCGCCTGCTCCGCTGCATGTGAGGAGCGCGGCGTCGGGCTGCCTGTGAGGACACTCGCAGGGGGGGGGGGAGCAGTCAGCGAGTGAGCGGGCAGGCGCCACTGCCTGTGAGCAGCCCGGCGCCGCTGCTGTTAGTGGTGACAGGAGCGGGCGGGCAGAACATTTCTATATACATGTATAGAGCCATGACACGTCCTTTTACACTCCTATACACATGTATATAGCCCTGACAGGTCCTTTTATACATGTATAGAGCCATGACAGGTCCTCCTTATACTCCTTTATACATGTATAGAGCCATGACAGGTTCTCTTTATACTCCTATACATGTTTAGGGCCATGACAGGTCCTCTTTATACTCATTTATACATGTATAGAGCCATGACAGGTCCTCTTTATACACCTATACATCTATAGAGCCATGGCAGGTCCTCTTTATACACCTATACATGTATAGAGCCATGACAGGTCCTCTTTATACTCCTATACATGTATAGAGCCATGACAGGTCCTCTTTATACTCCTATACATGTATAGAGCCATGACAGGTCCTCTTTATACTCCTTTATACATGTATAGAGCCATGACAGGTCCTCTTTATACTCCTATACATGTATAGAGCCATGACAGGTCCTCTTTATACTCCTTTATACATGTATAAAGCCATGACGGGTCCCCTTTACTTATCATGATATAAAATAATGAATGTGGGGGCCTTTTGGTGGGCGTGATTTTTTTTTTTGGAGGGGGGGGGGGGCAGCATTTCATTCTTGGTCCCAGGCAGCACAATGACTTGGGCTGGCACTGGGTGTTATCGGGAGGAATAGTGCCCTAAAGGCTGAATAAAGGCGAGCAGGGGGTCACATCCAGCCCCTGGGCTGCAGTATGGAGACCACCTCTGAAAATCTTGCGGTGCCGCCTCATACATTTAAAGGCTTTGCCTCTGGTGGAGCAAATGCAACATTTATTTTTTCCTGCAGCATGTGTACAGCCTGAGCAGCTGCATGCCCTTCTATAGGTGGGCAGGGGAGGGACAATAAAACCAAGGTCCACCTGCTTTTACCACCCCCTGGCCACCTGTGTGAGCAAGCCCTATGTGATATATTATGGTTTCCTTTTCTTCATTTTTCTGTGCCTTATATTGGCACATGTATACCAGCACTTAGAGAGTGTGTGTCACGCCCCAGTGTTTTAGGTGCCCGGGAGGTACAGATGCAGCATCCAACCTACTGCCAGCAGCTCGTCAACATCTATGACAGGCTGCAACGTGCAGCAACCATGTGCAATGTGTGCCGATCATAGGGAACTGTACTGTAGAGAGAAGCGTGGTATTTATTGCTATTAGTTACACATACACTGATCAGCCATAACGTTATGACCACTGACAGGCAGTGTTCATTTTGGCATCAAATTTCGACTTTTAGCCATAGTCTTTTGGATAAAATACCATTTTAGTTTTAGTCCCATTTTAGTCATTTGAAATGGTTTTAGTTTTAGTCATATTCAGTCGACTAAAAATCAAATGAGTTTAGTTCATTTATAAATCATTATTTAAGCATTTCTCTAAAATTTCCAAATTCATTATATACTCCTGGAGTAAAAATGTTTTATATCATGTTATTATTTATAATATTAAGGTTTGAACAAACTCACAGATACAAATTTAGCCACTCTAGATTGTCGGAGGAGGCCTGTAATGCTGCACAGTGTTCTGGACGGTGGTCTGAGGAGGCCTGTAATGCTGCAGAGTGCTCTGGCTGGTTGTTTGAGGAGGCCTTTAATGCACACAGTGCTCTGGATGGGGTCTGAGGAGGCTTGTAATGCACATAATACTCTGAATGGGGGAGGACTGTAATGCTGCACAGTGCTCTGGCCGGTGGTCTGAGGAGACTTGTAAAGCAGGCCTTTAATGCACAGTGCTCTGGATGGTTTGAGGAGGCCTTTAATGCATAGTGCTCTGGATGGTATGAGAAGGCCTTTAATGCACAGTGCTCTGGATGGTTTGAGGAGGCCTTTAATGCACAGTGCTCTGGATGGTATGAGAAGGCCTTTAATGCACAGTGCTTTGGATGGTATGAGGAGGCCTTTAATGCACAGTGTTCTGGATGGTATGAGAAGGCCTTTAATGCACAGTGCTCTGGATGGTTTGATGAGGTCTTTAATGCACAGTGCAATGAATGGTCTGAGGAGGCCTTTAATGCACAGTGCTCTGGATGGTCTGAGGAGGTCTTTAATGCACAGTGCTCTGGGTGGTTTGAGGAGGCCCTTAATGCACAGTGCAATGAATGGTCTGAGGAGGCCTTTAATGCACAGTGCTCTGGATGGTCTGAGGAGGCCTTTAATGCACAGTGCTCTGGATGGTTTGAGGAGGTCTTTAATGCACAGTGCTCTGGGTGGTTTGAGGAGGCCTTTAATGCACAGTGCTCTGGCTGGTATGAGGAGGCCTTTAATGCACAGTGCTCTGGATGGTATGAGGAGGTCTTTAATGCACAGTGCTCTGGATGGTATGAGGAGGTCTTTAATGCACAGTGCTCTGGATGGTCTGAGGAGGCCTTTAATGCACAGTGCTCTGGCTGGTGGTCTGAGGAGACCTGTAATACACACAGTGCTAACTGCTATACACACTATGGACTCGCTTGTTTGCTGGGAGCGGAAGCAGTCACAGGCTCTACACAGGCAGAGCTTTGTGGAAAGCAGAAGTACATGAGGTTAAACATCTAGAGGGGGTTAAAAGCGCCTCGCTAGCGGCCGAAAAGTGCCGCTTAAACAGCGTTAAAGCCCCGCTAAAACGAGCTGCGCTTTACCGCCACAGTTTGAAAGGGGTCTTAGTAATCACTCCCAACTTCCCAAGGAACACATTTAACCCTTTGATCACCCCTGATTTTTACCCCTTCCCAGCCAGTGTCATTAGTACAGTGACAGTGCATGTTTTTTAGCACTGGTCACTGTAATAATGTCACTGGTCCCCAAAAAGTGTCAGTTAGTGTCCGATTTGTCCACAGCAGTCCCACTGATCGCTGCCATTACTAGTAAAAAAAAAAAAAATCCCATAGTTTGTAGACGCTATAACTTTTGCGCAACCCAATCAATATACACTTGTTTGTTTTTTTTACCAAAAATATGTATCAGAATACATATTTTTCTAAATTGATGAAGAAATTCTATATTGTCATTGGGAATGTTTTGTAGCAGAAAGTAACAAATTGTGTTTATATTTTTTTCTAAATTGGTGATCTTTTTTTTGTATATAGCACAAAAAATAAAAATCACAGGAGGTGATCAAATACCACTAAAAGAAATCTCGATTTGTAGGGGAAAAAAGGGACATCAATTTTATTTGTGTACAACTTCGCACAACCGCGCAATTGTCAGTTAAAGTAACACAGTGCCGCATCGCAAAAAATGGCCTGGTCATGAAGGGGGGTAAACCTTCCGGAGCTGAAGTGGTTAAAGAAGCAAATGAAATCACAGCAGCTGTAATTTGCTATTTTAAAAATACGCCAGGTTTTAAAATCTGGATAAATTTTGTTTAATTGTATCCAGACTTGTTTTCTAAATACCAAGATGACAGTAAACACATGCTGGATGTCACGCGGTGCATTCGGCAAGGCAAAAAGCGGTCGGCTGCAACCAGCAAGAGCGGCGCGAAGGTCTTCTCACTGACAGGCCGTTATAAGCATTGCTTACTGAAAGCTGTGCCAATCTACACCTGTGTGCTAAGGGGAGGGTGACTACCAAGCGGGACACCCATGGAGCCGGTCCCATGCACTGCAATGCAAACTCCACCAAAAGACCCCCACCTCAACTGGCGCCCCCTTCACCAACCACACCCTGCTCACAGATCATCACTCCCCAACTACCGACCCCCACCTCAACTAGCGCCCCCTTCACCAACCACACCCTGCTCACAGATCATCACTCCCCAACTACCGACCCCCCCCCCCCCAACTAGCGCCCCCTTCACCAACCACACCCTGCTCACAGATCATCACTACCCAACTACCGACCCCTCCCCCCAAAAGACCCCCACCCCAACTAGCGCCCCCTCCAAACACACCCTGCTTACAGATCATCACTACCCAACTACCGACCCCCCCCCCCAAAAGACCCCCACCCCAACTAGCGCCCCCTCCAAACACACCCTGCTTACAGATCATCACTACCCAACTACCGACCCCCCCCCCCCAAAAGACCCCCCACCCCAACTAGCGCCCCCTTCACCAACCACACCCTGCTCACAGATCATCACTCCCCAACTACCGACACCCCACCCACCACGGTCACAGATCATCACTACCCAACTACCGACCCCCCCCCCAAAAGACCCCCACCCCAACTAGCCCCCCCTTCACCAACCACAACCTGCTTACAGATCATCACTTCCCAACTACCGACCCCCACCCCAACTAGCGCCCCCTCCACCAACCACACCCTGCTCACAGATCATCACTCCCCAACTACCGACACCCCACCCACCACGGTCACAGATCATCACTACCCAACTACCGACCCCCCCCCCCCCCAAAAGACCCCCACCCCAACTAGCCCCCCCTTCACCAACCACAACCTGCTTACAGATCATCACTACCCAACTACCGACCCCCCCCCCCCAGCTTGTTTTGCCTGAATTTAGAGCCTGTGCAGTTGCTGAAGAGAGTACAGATCTTCACACTACAACAGGAGATTAGATACAGGCATGGCCACACAGCAGTAGGCGAGCGGCGATAGCAGCCCACGTCAGCCCCATCCAGACCATGGTCGTCGCTCACCTACCAGTCACCAGCAGGCCACTCCTGCCAGGACATGTGACACAAAGGCCCCAGCCCACCAGACAAATGCCCTGTGTGCTCTAAGGCCAGTCCAGGCCGACACCCGACTGCCATTTTCCATGAGGAATTGCAAGGCTGGCAGTTACAATTACTCCCAGAGGCATGATGGGACTTGTAGTTCTGCAACAGCTGGAGGGCCCCAGGTTGCCTACCCCTGCCCTAGACGGTCCAAGCAGAAGTTTGTCTTCCCTGCCTTGTGGGACATATCACAGATTCCAGGAGGCTGTGGGACAATTTACAAAGCACAGTACGGTTTGCGCATGCACAGTGGAAAAGGGGCTGTGAAGGTGCAAGGTGTCAGACGGCCTAAAGAAGAAGTTCACCTTTAAAAAAATTTTTAATAAATGCAAATTTTGTCGAAAGAGGATGTACGGTGTTACTTCACGTTGAATTTTTTCTGAAAAGGTGAACTTATCCTTTAAGGAAGTCATACCCATACAAGATTAATTCTGACTGGTTGCTTTGAATATTGCACAGTTGTATTGAATAAGCCCCACACAGAGCGTTTCTCATGTAAATCAGTGTCGACAAAAAGCACGGCTCACTTCTCTTCCCTGTAAGCTGAAGTACACACAAAGACGCTATTCCAAAAGTTTCGAAGTGCAAAGCATCAGAAGGCACCTAAAACACATTCAAGCGGAACTAATCCCATCAATTTAATGGTTAAAAAAATGTACATTCCCAAAGTTGCTAACTGTCACATTTGCTTGTGCTCTCAACCATACTGTCAAACCATCAAATGACTGGTGTCATAACCGGGGCCGCTGATAGAAATCATAGGGCCCTGTACGGCTCACCCAACTGGGCCCCCTTCAGCCCCACCCCTGGTCCCTCCTCCAGCCCCACCCCTGGCACTCCCTAGACCCTGCCAAAGTGAAGGTTTGTCTTAAAGTGATATTTACCACTGCAGACAGTGCTACCCATGCCATAATGTACTGCAAACAGTGCCACCCATGCCGTCAATGCCATTTGCAGCATGGGTGGCACTGTCTTTGCAGGCAGCACATGCGCTATAGCATTGGCAGCATGGGTGGCACTGTCTGCAGTCTATTATGGCATTGGTGGCACTGTCTGCAGTACATTATGGCATTCGCGGCATGGGTGGCACTGTCTGCAGTCTATTATGGCATTGGCGGTGCTGTCTGTGGTACATTATGGCACTGTCTGCAGTCTATTATGACATTGCGGCACTGTCTGCAGTACATTATGGCATTGGCTGCAGGCAGCACATGCGTTATGGGCTGTAACACATGCTGCCTGCAGAGACAGTGCCACCCATGCCATAATGTACTGCAGACATTGCCAGCCATGCCGTCAACGCCATTTGCAGCATGGGCTGCACTGTCTTTGCAGGCAGCTCATGCGCTATGGCATTGGCAGCATGGGTGGCACTGTCTGCTGTACATAATGGCATTGGTGGCACTGTCTGCAGTCTATTATGGCATTGGCAGCACTGTCTGCAGTACATTATGGCATTGGCGGCATGGATGGCTCTGTCTGCAGTCTATTATGGCATTGGCGACACTGTTTGCAGTACATTATGGCATTGGCAGCATGGGTGGCACTGTCTGAAGTCTATTATGGCATTGGCGACACTGTCTGCAGTACATTATGGCATTGGCGGCATGGGTGGCACTGGCTGCAGGCAGCAAATGCGTTATGGCCCACCCAAGCTGCCAATGCCATAATGTATAGATGCTTCTGATAACCGATCACATGCAGCACCATGGCGGCTGCAGATCAAACAGAAGTTAAGATGGCAGCTTCATTGGATAAAAGAATAGGAGGGTTTAGTTCCGCTTTTAATATGCTTGCATTCTTCAAGACACAGGGAAAATGGGCAGTTTGATGGAAACGTTTCACAATATCGAAACATAACGAAAATATTACATGTCAGAATAACCGAAACAGATCCAGATTTGGTAAATCATTTTTATGGGTTCTTATTTGGCCACAATGGCATTTAAGGATGAAGTATTACAGAAAATATTAACATATAATTACAGCAGCAAGAAAAAGATTAGCAATCTCTCCTCAATCATCAAGACTCGTACCCAACGTATACATGATAATAATAATGGATAATTTAGGGGGGAATCAACTTCAAAATGATATTTCAGTTTTGGTAGATCATGGCAGCTTGACTCTTATTCTTCTATCTTCCTGGGCCTCTAGTGGGGGAAACCCCTGTGCTTCAGCTTCACCCATTGGTATTAGGAAACCCCATAATCTCTGAACTTTATTTGTTTTTAGAGAATTCAGGAAGAGAAGGGAGACTTTTCATGCCACAGTGTGAGGGGATAATTGTAAGACAAAGCAAAGTACATTGGTAGTACAATCTCTGGACTTGAACTTCGGGTAATACCTGTAGCCAGTGGGCGATTCAAAGTATTACCATCTAAATCAGGGGTCTCCAAACTTTCCAAATGAAGGACCAGATTATCGTCCTTTATACTTTAGAGGGCCCAGACTGTGGTCATTAAACAATGCCTCAGGCTTGGCAGTCAGTGGAAGAAAAAAAAAAATTACATAGGCCCAGATTCACAGACAATTACGTTACACCGCGGCGGCGCAACGTATCCCATTTACGTTACACCGCCGCAGGTTTACAGCGTAAGTGCCTGATTCACAATGCTCTTACCTGTAAACTTGCGGCAGTGTAACGTAAATGCGCTCGGCGCAAGCCCGCCTAATTCAAATGGGGCGGGCACCATTTAAATTAGGCGCGTTCCCGCTCCAAACGTTCTGCGCATGCTCCGTGTTCAAATTTCCCGACGTGCATTGCGCGAAAATTACAGCGCCCCGACGTTTTTTTAAATGCGACGTGCGTTACGGCGTTTCGTATTCCCGGACGTCTTACGCAAAAAAAAAAATCGAAATTCGACGCGGGAACGACGGCCATACTTTAACATGGCTGATCTAAAGATAAGCCATGTTAAAGCAGGTGTAACTTTGCGACGGGTAAAAACGACTAACGACGACGTACGGGATTGCGACGAACGCGCGGATCTTTGTGGATCGCTGTAACTAGTCATTTGCATATTCTACGCCGGCCGCAATGGAATCACCACCTAGCGGCCGGCCTAGAATTGCATCCTAAGATCCGACGGTGTAAGTCAATTACACCTGTGGGATCTTATGGCTATCTATGCGTAACTGATTCTATGAATCAGTCGCATAGTTAGGACGGGCGGATCACAGAGATACGACGACATATCAGGAGATACGCCGTCGTATCTCTTCTGTGAATCTGGCCCATAGTGCCTGCCATTAGTAGAAGGAGGAATATTGCCCCATAAATGTTATCAGTGGGAGAAATGGTTCCCCATCATTGGTGTCAAAGGGAAGAATGGGGCCCCATTGTTGGTGTCAGTGGAAGGAATAGCACTCCATTATTGGTGTCAGAGGGACAAATAGCGCCACGTATCACTATGACCCAAGGGCCAAAGACGGGTAAGCGAAGGGCTGCATTAGGCCCACAGACCACAGTTTGGAGACCACCAATCTTAGGCCCCTTTCAGACTGAGGCAGGAGCTGCGGTTGCGGTATAACGCCGCTAAATATAGCGGCGCTATACCGCCGGGATTACCACGGGATTCGGCCGCTAGCGGTGCGGTATTAACCCCCGCTAGCGGCCGATAAAGAGTTAATATCGCCCGCAATGCGCCTCTATAGAGGCGCATTGCGGGCGGTATTGCCGCGGTTCCCATTGTTTTCAATGGGAAGGAGCGGTGAAGGAGCGGTATACATGCCGCTCCTCTCACCGCTCCAAAGATGCTGCTGACAGGAGATTTTTTTGTCTCCCGCCAGCGCATCGCCTCAGTGTGAAAGCCCTCGGGCTTTCACATTGAGTCTGCAGTGCAGGAGTTTTTCAGGCGGGATAGCAGCGCTATTTTTAGCGCTTTACCGCCTGAAAAACTCCTCAATGTGAAAGGGGCCTAAATGATCAGCTTTAGGTGGTTTTTGATGCCGTGTCTGTACACATAAGATACCCAATTGCTTCCTATTTGGTTGACACCCTGGAAAGGACAAAAATAAAAACCAGACAAGTTCTATACCTTCTATATACTATACAGTAAAGCATTTTGGCTGGAACGTGGCATTAACGTAGGTGTTGTCCCATGTGCCGATATACCACCCCACCAGACTCTTGTAGGTATCTTTCCATAAGTGTGACAGGCCCTCTTCTTCAAGTACAAGAAGAAAGGAAGTGCTGGATTGGCATGATCAAAGGATCGGTCAGATTGTGATAAGGCACAATGGAGGCTGTTCTTGACAAAAAAAAAATGGGGTGTCCATCAATCGGGAAACCAGGCCTTAAGCTGAAGATTTACATGTAAAAAATGAAATGGGAGCACCAAACAGCCTAAGAGTCCAAAGACATTTATAGCTAGATTCAGGTAGGTCGCCGCATCTTTGCGGCCTAGCGTATCGTATTTACACTACGCCGCCGTAAGTTAGCTAGGAAAGTACTGTATTCACAAAGTACTTGCCTGCTAAGTTACGGCGGCGTAGCGTGAATAGGCCAGCGTAAGTGCGCCAAATTCAAATGGGGATGTGGGGGGCGTGTTTTATGTAGATTAACTGTGACCCGACGTGATTGACGGTTTCTATGAATAGCGCATGCGCAGTCCGTGTACATATCCCAGTGTGCATTGCGGCAAAGTACGCCGCAAGGACGTATTGGTTTCGACGTGGACGTAAATTTCGTCCAGCCCTATTCACGGATGACTTACGCAAACAACGTAAAAATTTCAAATTTCGACGCAGGAACGACGGCCATACTTAACATTACTAGTCCAGCTATTTGATGGAATAACTTTACGCCTGAAAATGCCTTACATAAACGGCGTATCTTTACTGCGACGGGCGCACGTACGTTCATGAATAGGCGTATCTAGTCATTTACATATTCTACGGCGAACGCAATGGAAGCGCCACCTAGCGGCCAGCCTAAATATTGCACCCTAAGATACGACGGCGCAAGCTGTCATATCTTAGATAGGTTTAAGTGTATCTCTGTTTGAGAATACACTTAAACTTAGGTCGGCGCAGATTCCGAGTTAGGTCGGCGTATCTACTGATACGTCGGCCTAACTCTTTCTGAATCTAGCTATTAAAGTTATTATGGATTCACAAATGATGAGACAGCCAATGCATTTTTTGGACTTAAAGACCTTCTTCAGGGCTTACATGTAAGGAACCCCAAGCAACCTCTGGAGCAACACTAGGTTTCTAATGCCTAGTTCAGTGATGGCGAACCTTGGCACCCCAGATGTTTTGGAACTACATTTCCCATGATGCTCATTACACATGCAGTGTAATGGAGCATCATGGGAAATGTAGTTCCAAAACATCTGGGGTGCCAAGGTTCGCCATCACTGGCCTAGTTCATACGATCGGTTTTCCCGTCTGGAAAACTGCCGTGTTTTCCTTTGGCTGGGGAAAATCGGCCGTGTGTATGCTCCTTAGCAGTTTCCCAAACTGAAAACTGTGGTTTAAAAAAAAACATGTTCTCTTTTTTCTCACCACGAATCGCAGCAGGTTTTTTCCCCCTCAGTTTTCCTACGGGAAACACTGCAAGGGAGCATACACACGGCCCGTTCTCCCAACCAAAACTCCCCTGGCAGTTTTCCTGTCAGGAAAACTGGCCGTATGTACAGGGGAAAAGGGACTGAGCCGGTTCTCGGTTTTCCCGGCGGTCTTTTGACTGTCAGGAAAACCGATCGTGTGTACTAGGCATAAGGAACCCTGGTTGAAAATTACGGATTTACACAGTTGAAATATTATATATGAACTTGTAAGTGGTAACCTGACAAAATAAAATATTTATGCTCGGTTCATACAGTCTTGCAATTTGCACTTATTATGGGTTCACAAATGGCAACCTGAAGCAGCCAATGCATTTCATGGCTCAAAGACTTCCGTCCTTCTTCAGGGCCTAAACCTAATGGGAAGTCACAAGTACTCAAAAAATTATTATTATTATTATACAGGATTTATATAGCGCCAACAGTTTGCTCAGCGCTTTACATCAGGGAAGACAGTACAGTCACTATACAAATCAATACAGGAGAGATCAGAGGGCCCTGCTCGTTAGAGCTTAAAAAATGGAACAAATCAAAGTTATTTGATGGATATGATGGTTCATTGACTCTGGCTTTACTGTATAGAGCAAAGAATTACATCCTGGTGATTTGTGCCACTTTCGAGCCCGTATGACTACTCCCTACATTTAGGCCCTGAAGAAGGATGTCTTTGAGTTCCTGAAAGGTATTGGATGTCCTAAGTCAGTGATGGCAAACCTTGGCACCCCAGATGTTTTGGAACTACACTTCCCATGATGCTCCACTACACTGCAGATTGCATGAGCATCATGGGAAATGTAGTTCCAAAACATCTGGGGTGCCAAGGTTCACCATCACTGTCCTAAGTTGTTGTTTGCAAACCTTTTTTAGACTCTCAAACTGGTTGTTTGGTGCTTTCATTGGACTTTTGACACAGTCTCCACAGAATCATGAACATCTGTCAATAAAAAGGCAGTATAATGTATCCTAGGGTACACTGCCACACATACAGGTAAGTTCACACCCAGGAATCATGATCTAGTCACACGTGCAATATTGACAGTATTTGTACCTTGTGACCAAATGCATACACAAGACTGTATCACGCAACAGGACAAGCCCCAACGCCCCCACAACCTAACCTCCTAATGCCGCCGCTGAAACTTATAAACAGTAAAGGGTAAAGCAAGAACCAGTGTCAAATGTGACATTGCCAAAATATATTAACCATGCATAACTGGAGGACCCAAGTATGCTGGTTTGCTCCTCCTTTGTAGCATTATATTCAATACTAAATTACATTTGTTCTGTAAGTGCTACAATGGGGGGGCGATAAAGAATTCAATAGTCAGCATACAAAGACCAGCTTGGACAAGGAGATAATCAGGATCACCACTAGTTTGGTAGAGCCTTTGGTCCTTACTAGAAATCAGGATGGAATCTGGCTTAAATATGTGTCCTGCTCTCAGGGCTTTGCCAATGGTAGATTGTACAGTCCTAGTGTTATGAAATGTTCTCCCTGATTTACCCATTGGCATTTTAGCAGCCATATTGGAACGGTAGCATCCCAAAAGTTGAAATCTCCAAGTAAAAAGCCATTTATACCAGCCTTTTTCCCCCCCAGAGGTACCCATAAGATCATTTTCAGGTCTTGGGGAACCCTTACTACTGCGTCAATAAGACTTTGGTGGCTAGTAGAAAGAATGCAACCCTCATCATGGTGATCAGAATGCCATCCTTAGAGACAGCGAAAAAGATAAAATGCTACATGGTTTGCCAAGTAGCGTTGGTCCTAGAACCATGTGGGCACCATCAGATGGGAGATCAATCAAAAAGCTCAAGAAACCCCATCAATCTCTGGCGGAACCTTAGGAGTTCTACAGAACTGTGGGTGAAAATGGCTTATTTACAGTTGAAATATTATATATTACCTGGGAACCTGACAAAATATGTATGGTTCTGTTAATCCAGTCTTGTGGCGCCAGGCAGGAGGGCTACCTTTTCAGGCTTAAAGCTTCCTTTGGCACTCGCATTATGGTGGTGCTGATTTATTGAGCATGGAGATAGCACAGGAAGCAGAGGAGTGTGAAACACAAGACTCTCTCACTGGCCTTTTTTCTTTCTTTAACCCGGCTGAACAGAACAATTAATTTTTGCACCACCTTACATTTATGCAAGTTAAGTTCAAGGAGGTGCAGGACATCTCCTGGGCTTAGCGCTATTTACATCTGACAGTTTTAATGCACTGCCAGAAGATGGCTAGCGCTGTATTTCCAGGAACTCAATACTGATGATTCAGGTCTAAGCATCTTCAGCATTAGAGTCGGTGCAGCTTCTATGCCTTCTCCTCCTCTGCTCCTTCCCAATCACAGAAGCCTTTGTATTATGTGAACTTACTGTAAAAATACAAAGGCTTCCCTGAATGGGCAGCAGAGAGAAAGGGCAAGCATAACTTCTCTGTGTGTCTCGCTCTGAGTCCCAAGTGTCAGTGAATGCTCTGCTCCAACAGAGCAATAAAACTGTCAGATATAAGTAATAGAAATAAGTTCAGAAGAGGTCATGAACCTCCTTGGACTTCACTCCGTATGCCTGTGCTTTTTACAAAGTGTCTGAATTCCTGCAATTCAGCTTTAACATTCTGCCATTGGTGTGGTATCCCATGAAGGTAAAGTACATATCCCCCCCAAATTACTTTCAATGGACTCGGCATGCATTGAATGTTGCACATTTTGAAACCTGATTTTATATAAAATTGTTGCACAACTGGCCATTGTCAGTTAGAAAGGGACAACGTGTTCCTGTCACCTTGGCAAAAGAAAAGGGACCACGGGCAGGTTGTAAAAGAAGATGATCAATATACACCTGTCCAGTGGATGACATGTCAAATTCTGCATTTCTTCAAAGGCTTGGAGGATGTTGTATTCTGTGGTACCTCCCGTTATCTCAGCAGAAAAAAAACACAGCACATGGGGAGAGACACACGCTCTAACACCAAGAGGTTCATTTATAAAAGATAAAAATAAATATGAATTGAACAAATAGCTGTGGTGGGGGTTGCAGCCTGTCACCTCGGGAGGTGGGGTTGCAGCCTGTCACCTCGGGAGGTGGGGTTGCAGCCTGTCACCTCGGGAGGTGGGGTTGCAGCCTGTCACCTCGGGAGGTGGGGTTGCAGCCTGGATCTCACGGGTGTTATTAGATAAGATTAAAGAAAGAAGGAGTAGCGGTGCTAGAAAGGAGCAGGCGCCCTCTGGTGGTCGGAGGGCGGCAATGCATGTTGTGCCAGCTTGCTCTGCCCTTCCCCCAACCTCCGCTGCGTGGCCACACACCCACTGGTCCATGGCCTGAGGATCGGGGACCCCATGTGGAAAAAAATCACCTAGCATGCATGAATATGAGGAAAGTTATAAAAAATACTATTTTTTTTTTCAGGAGATACCAGTGTATCTTAACACAATGTACCAATGACACATTTATTAGTTAGAAGTTGGCAGGGCTATAGTATGTGTTGGACATGCTCTCAAAGTGTTAGATAGTAGCAGTTCCTGTACTTCTTGAAGAAAAGGAAGACTTCAGAGCAGCCACAATAATAATAATAAAAAAAAGCGGGGAAGGTCTTTGGGGTCATTGCTCTTATTACATTGCTCCATCATAATTGGACCCTCAGCTTAAAGACTATGCCATTGACTGTTGCATATGTTGAGATCACGTATTGAGAATTATTATTTTTGATCATCAAATAAGAATTTTGGTATTGCGTTTCCTGCAATGTCCATATAGGCAAAAATTAATAAATGATTTTTGCATACATCATACAATTCCTACAATTAAAACAATTAACTGATCTTCCAAACTGGGGAAAAGTCCTACAAAACGTTGCAGGGATGCAAGTTGTCCCTTGATGGGAGTTTTCACGAGACCACTTTCACCAAGTCCCTCTCTTTTGCTTAAAGTGTTGCGAGTTGCCGTCTCAATGACTTTTAATTACTCTTACCCACAAAACAAATAGGGGTTCTGAAAACTGAACCATGGGTTTGTCAAGGAAGGTCTTCCACCAGGTTTCGGATAATTCCTATCTGGAAAGGAACTATTCAGAGTATGCAAAACAACTTGAAATGAGGTTCTTATGGAAAGAGTCACACCCCCGCCACCTATACACAGGTAGCCCTTTTCAACGATTTACAGCCCTCAACTCCTTAATATTCCATGGGAGGCTGTGTGAGGTCTGAACCCTGACCAACCCAATTCAGCCCCTTTCAATCTTTTTAACACAGAGGAACCATTGAAATCATGTTCAGTTTAGGGAAACCCTGGTAAAAATTAATATATCTACGACTCACGGTACATTAGTGTGATGGTCAGTGGGAAGAATGCTCCTTATACTTGTGGTCATTGGGAAGAGTTACCTAAAAATAATAATGGTGTCAGTGGGAACCTGAGGCTCAGAAACCACTTACAACCTCTGGAGGAACCAGGCTTAAGAAATCCTGCCTTACTTTACCAGGGCTAGAATAGGGGCTGCCATAGATCCCGATTTAGCTCTGTAAGCATCTATGGCATCACCTTCAACAACCAGTCTTGGCACAATAAATTTCAAATAATGTTTAGGCTTCCAATAGCCCTTGTTCTGCATTGTGGGCTAATGAGCTGAGGTCCTTAAAGCCTTCTACAGTCCTTCTGTGTCAGTGTCAATGGTTTTAAAAAGAACAACTTCTGGAATGAGAAGAAAATACATCAACTGGAATCCAAAAAAGTAACTGCAAAGAGATCAATAATCTACAAAACTTTGACGTACACCTGAGGTGACACTAAGGTGAAAAGGAGTAACTAACTGAACAAACAGCGTTGTAAAGGTATCCAAGAACCGTTGGAACAATTCTGGAAACCCCTTCTAACCACTGTTCAAAGTCCTACCAAATATCCTATGAAAACACAGATTTACCATAAGTTGGCATTAATGAGGTAGAAGTCTACCAGAAACATATGGAAACAGAAGCAATAGGACCTCGTTCGGGAATATTGGCCATTGAGGAGATTGAACATCACGTTTTACATAGAAATAGTAATTAAGACACAAAGTCAACCCACAAGTTCTAACCATTTCACATTCTACTAAATCAGTGGTCTCCAAATTGGAGCCAAATGTGGCCCTTTGCTTGCCCTCCATCAACTGACACCAAAAATGGCGTACCATTTCCTCTATGGGCATCATTCTCATCACTGTGATCATCAATGGAGCACTATTCCTACCATTAAAACCAGTGATCGGGCATTGATGCCGAGGCGTTTTCAACTTCCACTGGCCAGAATCAGGCCCCCTAAAGCCTGAAGGACAGTAAACTGGCCCTTTGCTTAAAAAGTCTGGAGACCCCTGTACTAAATGGTAGCTACAGTGCCGTCTTTTGCGTAATGGTTCCACCCCACCAGTAACACACTAAGGGGTCCATCGGTAAAGCATTTAATTGGACAAATGTCACAAGCATTTACCCAGTCCTCACACATTTTGGCCATATCTTGCTTAATATATTAATTTCTTATGATTGACAGCGCCATTTATTGGCCATAACGTGGTACTTACCTGATTGAGTTATTTCAGGAAAATATGTACATTATGGCCACTGGATGGAGCAGACGATTATAGGAAATCAACGTATTAAGAAAAATTTGTCCAGAATTCCTGAGGGCTAGGCGAAGGCTTTTGACTTGAACCCAACCCATGCTTTATACTTAGAAACCTAGGTGAGGGCAAGTCTACTCAAAAGAAGACAAAGACAAAAATATAAGTCTTGCAGGGGGTCCAAAAAAATAAAATATATGTTGTGGTTAGACTTCTACTTTATGCAAGGCTTGCCTCCTGCCCCATATGTGCCAACACCTGGTCTTGGCTATAGGCTGCTCAGTGTCATTGTGGTTGGGACATTCTGGCTTATCCTATGACCGAAGGTAGAAGGGGTTGCAGGAATGTCAGAAATGTGCGTAGGTGCCTTAAGATTCCAACTGTTCATGATCCGTGTAAAGTTTACGATGCCTCCTAAGTAGAGGTTCAATTTAAGAGTAGCAAGGATATCACAATTATGGCTTGAGTGGTCATGGCTATGGCTTCCAAAAAATATCAAAAAAATTATTATTATTTTTTTCAAACATCAAAGTCCACAGTGCATCCAGTTAGAAAATGATCAGTACAGTAGTAAGACATCGCCCTGGTGGCGTACTTTGAAATTTGCACGGAACGTGAAAGGTAATAAGTTACAAATGCCACTTGATGTGGACAGCTTTGGTTGTGATTGCGACATTCCCAGCAGCAAAAGAAAAAAAGTAACTGGGTGAGAGAACACCAAGTCCGCTGGCCAAAGGCTCCTTTTTGGTGTACAGAGTCCTCTTGGTTATTTCCAACGATGGCGTACTAGAGAAGACTCGTCATTGACAACCTCTGGGCCATTGTGCCGTCTTTGGGGAATAAGCAGCAAGACCACCAGCACCAGCAGAATAATGCCGCAAAAAGTCATGAGTGCATACGATATAATCCACATGACGGGCTCTCGGAACGGGTAGCTGGAAATGCAGTTACTGGATATGTCCGCGGTGCTGAAGGGACCGGCAATCTCCGAGACCTGAATGCCATTCACCTCTGCAAAAAACAAACATAAGAAAGATGAGAGTAATCTTGCGTAAACGCCAACAAATAGGCAATTTCCATTTAAAGTAATACCAAGCACACACTGTTTAATTTATATTATCCCACATGAGTGGACGGACGAGTTTCTTTGAAATGTAAAAATGAATTAAATAGCGTTTTCAGTTTGTGGTGCTCAGATACAGATGAGTTCCACTTTCTTTTGTACATTGAATGCCATTTAAGAATTTTTGCATTAAACCCACATCATTAAAAAGTATCAATAAATGTTGTATTACATGCTGTTCATACTCGCTCATCACTATGAGATTTGTTTTCTGTACTGAAGTTTGGCGCCATTCCACGAGTGTTTGCAATTTTAAAGTGCGACATGTTGGTTATCTATTTACTCGGCGTAACATCTTTCACATGATACAAAAAAAAAAAAATCGGGCTAACTTTTAGGGTTTTTTTTATTTTTTTATTCCTGAAACCGTTTTTTCCCCCAAAATAGTGTTTAAAAAATTGCTGCGCAAATACCGTGTGACATAAAAAGTTGCAACGACTGTCATTTTATTCCCTAGGATAAATATATATATATATATATAAATAATATTATTTTTTTATTTATTTATTTGAGGGTTCTGAGTAATTTTCTAGTAGGAGAGAAGTGTCAGAATTGGCCTGGGTGGGCTAGTGGTTAATTACCATAAGTAATATACAAGTAATTATTATATATTGTTTTTAAGGTAATTTTATTATATTTTTAAAACCTGTACTCAAGCAGGGGGCTTAACGGACAAATTACTGAAGTTTTGAAGTACTAACTTCCAACCAGTAATTTCACAGTAAATAGATAAAAAATAAATTATTATGTTACAACATATAGCATAATAATATATGATTTAGCTTGTACTTTTTCAACAGAATCAGTTTCTCCCTCTTAACTGTGTGAGAATAACATGGGATTGTGGGTAAATCTTATACACATAAATCTATGTATTTCTTTGTAGTTAAGAGGGCTGGACTGGAAGGGAGTATTTGTCTTTTAGACACGCCCCCTTCTATGACACTGCAGTGAGAGGCGTGCCTCCACTGCAGCATTTTTATTGGACAGCTGGGACCAATGGCACTTTACCATTGGTCCAAGACTCCAAGCTGTCCATTGAACTCAGTGCCTCTGACAAGAAGTGAGGAGAGGCACTGTGAGCTCATCCTCTCAGTCTGGCTCAAATAAGTGTGTCAGCTTGTATTTTGAGGGATTGTAAACACTTGTGTTTTTTCACCTAAGGTGAAAAAACTTCTGACGGTGACCAGCACCCCCCCCCCCCTGTTTTACTCACCTGAGCCCGTTTGTTCCCTCAGCGGAGATGAGAGGTAGGACTTGGGCTATATACCAAAGGTTGCCGAGCTACAACCCTCGCAGCTAGAATTTTTTTTATTTATTTTTATGTTCATGGCAGGTGAGGCACTGTCTCGCCTGACTGCACATCCCTGGTATACTGCAAAAAACCTGACCTGAAAACGCTATTTAATTCATTTTTACATTTCAACGAAACTCATCCGTTCACTCATGTGTCCATGCTTTATTTTGTTAATAAATAACTTTGAAAAACACCTCCTAGCATTATTAGCTGTGGCCATCTTGAGTAAGGGCAAATGTAGCATTTACTTCCTGGAATGTATCTGCCCTTGGCTCAGGTATGCAGGCAGGAGGGTGTGCTTAGCTGAGAAGGACCCCCCAGATGAAAAAAATAAAAATAAAATTCCCATGAAGACTTTTGGGATGTATGACATTTTGGCCTAGGCCAGGAAGCAACTAAAGAAACAAAAAACGAATTAAGACAAGTAATATATAACATTTCTTCCTATCCATTTGCAAATGCTGTCAGCATAATAAGGATGAAAAATAGTGTTGATCAAGAGAGTTTAGTTCCGCTTTTACAGGACTGAGAGCCGTTAACCGTTTTTACCTCTGCCCCCTGTTGGTTGAATCTCGCAATGCAAAACAACCATGCAAATAAAAGCGGAGGTTCCGCCATTTTTTTTTTTAAAGCCAGCAGCTACAAATACTGCAGCTGCTGACTTTTAAAAAATAGACACTTACCTGTCCAGCGCGCGCGCGATGTCGTCGGCCGAGGCTGAGCAATCGCTCGTCCCTCGGCTGCACCTGCCGCCATCCTCGATTAGGGAATCGGGAAGTGAAGCGTTGCATGGCAAAGTGAAGTGCGTGGGAAGTGAAGCGCATGCGTGAGTAGCACGCCGCGCCGTCACTGGTCCTCACTCTCTCCTGGGAACAGTGCATTTCCCAGAAGACAGCTGGGGCTGCGGGTAGAGGAGTGTCTGCCACAGTCCCGTATTCCCGGAAGTGGGTG
>NC_053490.1:512251373-512448873 GCF_905171775.1 Rana temporaria
TTCCCTGGCTGCCTCAGGTCAGTAGTTCCTATTTGCCACGCCATGGCCTGCTGCCTCCCTCCCATCAGGCCACCAGCCAAGCTGCAGATCTAACCTCTCAAGGGGCTTCTCAGTTCCCATAGTGCCCCCGACATTCCATAGTGGCCTACAGTGCCCTTCAAAACTTCCTCAGTGCCCCCACCTCCTACAGTTGTTTTCAGCCTTCCACTGTGCTACCCAGCCCCCTGCAGATCCTTCCGCTACCCATAGTGCCCCCCAACCTCCACAGCGCCCCATGTCAAGTCCCCAGCCCCCTTAGAGACCCACAGCTCCCTCCAGAGACATAAGCCAGTTCTCCCCCCCCCCAAAAAAAAATTCTGCCTTGCAATCCAACATATAAAGCAGAGAAACCCCTTACCTGACAGCAAGCTTCAGGGACTATCAAAGGTGGGATGGGTGATCAGGCAGAGCCACTGATTGGTTGAACCATGTGAGAGCACCTATGGGATCCATCACCACGGCTGAACCACGTGAGAGCACCTATGTGACCCACCACTACGGCTGAACCATGCAAGAGCACCTATGTGACCTATCACCACGGCTGAACCATGTGAGTGCATCTATGTGACCCACCACCATGGCTCAACCATGTGAGCACACCTATGTGACCCAACACCAACCCATCTGGGGTCTCCTCCTGTGTTAGTCTCCTGCTGAAAGGGAGGGCCCGTGGGACCCAGAAGCTCGTACAAAGTATGAGCCAGAACATAATGGACAATTTAGAATATCTTGAAATATTACTGTTTGTTGATCCTGAACCCAACAGGTCAATTGAAAGAGTAACTCATTCAATGTGGGAACATAGACTGTTAGGGGTTAATATTGTCTGCTACTGTGATGTAAATGAACCTTACGATGGCTCCTAAGAACCTTTCATTGTGTTATGCTAATTGACACTGTATTGTGTGAAAGTTCTATTGATGATAAATGTGTGTTGTGAGTTAGCACAGTCTAAAAGGTCAGATGTCTAACTTGTCAGCTGTAGTTAATTAGCTCATGTAGATTATGCCTACTAAAGGAATGTGTATTGAATAGCAGGTGTCTATCTTGAAAGGTCATATCTCGAAGTCACCTTGTCTTGGTAAATGATTAGTTAATTAGCTCATGTCGATTATGTCTACTAAAGGAATGTGTATTGAGGGGGGCTCATTGGGAACCATTGTATGATGTTGTAGGTGGAGTGTGTCATTGTCCATTTGATTACTGTAGTATTATTTTTGGTGTATATAAGAGCCTGCCTTCTCAATAAAGATTGGCTATTCCCTTTGAACCAGAGAACAGAGCTGTGTGTCTCGGTTCTGGGGGAATCCGCATGGGTCGTGTTCGCCGGATTGTGGAGTGTCGATAAGCTGTCTTGGGTTCGGAATGGAATATCTTAAACGGCGTTAACCCCTGTCCCATTTGGGGTTCCGTTACAGAGACTCTGATGGGGACCACCCTACCTAAAGGGAAACCCTAATGGGCACTCCCCCAATCTAGGGGAAAGACGCTGATGAGGATCCCAATCTAAGGGGAAGATGCTGATGTAAGGAGACTCTGATGGGGACCACCCGACCTAAAAGGAAACCCTGATGAGCACCCCCCAATCTAGGGGAAAGACGCTGATGAGGAACCCAATCTAAGGGGAAGAGGCTGATGAAGGCCCCAATCTAAGGGGAAGATGCTGATGAAGGTCCCAATCTAAGGGGAAGACGCTGATGTAAGGGGGAGACTCTGATGGGGACCACCCAACCTAAGAGGAAACTCTGATGTGCACCCCCCAATCTAGGGGGAAGAAGATGATGAGGACCTCGATCTAAGGAAAAGACGCCGACGAGGACCCCAATCAAAGGGAAAGACGCTGATGAGGACCCCAATCTAAGGAGAAGATGCTGATGAGGACCCCAATCTAAGGAGAAGATGCTGATGAGGACCCCAATCTGAGAAGATGCTGATGAGGACCCCAATCTAAGGAGAAGATGCTGATGAGGACCCCAATCTAAGGAGAAGATGCTGAGGAGGACCCCAATCTAAGGAGAAGATGCTGATGAGGACCCCAATCTAAGAGGAAGACGCTGATGTAAGGAGATTTCGATAGGGACCATGCGACCTAAGAGGAAACCCTGATAGGCACCCCCCAATCTAAGGGGAAGATGCTGACGAGGACCCCAAACTAAGAGGAAGACGCTGATGTAAGAAGAGACTCTGATGGGAACCCCGAAATAAGGGGGAGATCTCTGATGGCAATTCTGATTTAGGGAGGACTCTGACTGGGCTTTTTGCCTGTGAACGTAAAACATACAATGGGTCCCTCAAACTGAAACGTTTAAAGACCTCTCTACAAGATCACATAGTACAAGATCACTATTGCATAATTTGCCATTATTAATAAAAGTTTAAATAAGGGTCTCCTAGTCACAAATCAGGCCATCTTATGGCCACCTCCTGTCTGGAAATACATTAAGCGGTAAACATTGAGATGACAGAAGCAATGAACAGAAAGACAACCTGAGGCTTCATGGTGAGGCGGAAGGAGCGAGTGGCGTTGTCGCTGTCACGCAAGTAAATGGAGAGATCCGGGAAGTACGTCCATGGCTCCTCTGATTTCTCCCAACACGCCAGCTGCAAACCCGTCCAGAATTCATTATTGAAGTTCTGAATCTGCAGGACAAAGGGACTCGAGTTACGTCTGGATAAAGGACACTTGCTGGATGAGAAGACATTAAATACAGACAGAATCATTGCATAAATTCATAAACTCCAGGCACAAATGTACACAGCAATGTAATCAATACATTAAATTTGTTTTCATTAATTGAAAGCAGCGCAAGTCCCTAAATTCAACCTGATACCAGCCCTTTACATTCTCTGTATAAGCAGTACAATGAGCCAATGTGCTGACAAGGAACATGCTGATGGGATGGAGAGAGGAGAGTGACAGAGAGAGGAGCTCATCACTTTGCTGCTTTTTCTTTCACTGTCCAGTCACAGGCTGGGGGTGGGTTGAGTGATGTCATCAGAGCGAGGACATCTAGTGGCAGAAAAGTGCTGTGGGGAAATCTCTGGATTGAAGCTGAAAATTGCAGCACAAAAGAACATATTTTGACTTGCCTGTACTTTATCTTGGAAGTACAGTACAGAGTCTAGTAATATTCAGCCTATGTCCAATTAGGATAGCTGGGTTCATTTTTTTTTTTTTTTTTAAATCGGCTATTTATTTGTATCTTCTTATTTCTGTTGTTCAGCTTTAAAAAGTACCTCCATGTGAACAATACAAGGCTCCACCCACTATAGGCTGCCTGCAGAAAACTACAGAAGGGGGCAGAGACAAGACCAGCCACCCTGCACAGGGAGAGAGAGCAGCAGTGAGCGGTCTTTATTACAGGAAGTTCCTGCACAGAGGGAAAGTCTAATGCCGCGTATACAAGATTAGGTAGATTCAGTAAGAGTTAGGCCGCTTATCAGTAGATAAGCCGACCTAACTCAGAATCTACGCTGACTTATGTTTAAGCGTATGCTCAAACAGAGATACGCTTAAACATATCTAAGATACGACGGCTTGCGCCGTCCTATGTTAGATTGCAATATTTTGGATGGCCGCTAGGTGGCGCTTCCATTGCGGTCGGCGTAGAATATGTAAATGAGGAGATACGCCGATTCACGAACGTACGCCCGGCCGACGCAGTACTTTTACGCCGTTTACGTAAGATAGGCCGCGTAAAGTTAGAGCTAGGCCCTAGTGGAATAGTAATGTCAAGTATGGCCGCCGTTCCCGCGTCGAAATTTTAATTTTTTACGTCGTTTGCGTAAGTCGTCTGTGAATCGGGATTTACGTCCACGTCGAAATCAATAGGCCCATACGGCGTACTTAGCCGCAATGCACACTGGGAAATGTAGGCGCCCGGCGCATGCGCAGTTAAGGAAAAACGTAAAAACGTGAGGTCAAGCGCCATTACCATAAAACACGCCCCCCTCAAACACATTTGAATTAGGCGCCCTTACGCCCGCCCGCTTTAGGCTACGCCGACGTAACTTAGCAGGCAAGTACATTGTGAATCATGTACTTGCCTCGCTAACTTACGGCGGCGTAGCTTAAATTCCTTAAGCTACGCCGCCGCAAAGTTACGCGAACGTACCTGAATCTACCTAGATCATTTTTCGGCATGAAAAAAACATAGTTTTTCAAAAACATCATTTAAAATGATCGTGTCAAAATTTGAACATGCTGCATTTTTTAACTTCGTTTTAAACAATGTCGTTTTTCGGGTTGTAAAAAATGATCGTGTGTGGGCTAAAACGACGTAAAAAACCCACGCATGCTCAGAAGCGAGTTATGAGACGGGAGCGCTCTTTCTGGTAAAACTACCGTTCATAATGGAGTAAGCACATTCATCACGCTGTAACAGACAGAAAAGCGCAAATCGTCTTTTACTAACACGGAATCAGCTAAAGCAGCCCAAAGGCGAATGGAACTTCCCCTTTAGAGTGCCGTCGTACGTATTGTACGTCACCGCGCTTTGCTAGATAATTTGTTTATAACGATGGTGTGTGGGCAACGTTGTTTTAATATTGAAGTTGGGAAAACGTCGTTTTTTGGACATGCTGAAAAATGATCGTGTGTACGCGGCATCACACTGGATTACTGCACAGATCCGGAAGAAATATACACGATAAATGTATTTAGACAAATTTTGCCTATTCTGGAATTTCATTTTAAATATACCACTGACAGTCTTTTGTTCTATCTATTCAATAAGAGCAAAAAAAATACACAAAAAACTTGTCAAAAATTCAGAGCGGTCCTGTGTCATTTCAAGGAGTCTAGTAAGCCCTTCTAGGTCTGATCTTGATTAGCTTCTATGTCAGAGTGGGTGGGTTTGGGTAGTTTTGAAAAAGACAAATGGGCAGGGCTGACACCATTTTTTGCAACTGCAGTCCAGAAGGCGGTATTGCATTGCCAACCTACAACAGGATCCATATGTATTTTTCTGATACTTGCAGGGTAACGTGTGGGGAAATATGCATGTATTGTACAAATGTACTGCTTGTAATTTTTGCCCTGAAATAGATTTAAAGCGTTTGTTACCCCAACACTTCATATTCCTGATCTGTGCCCGCTGTGCCATGTACTTGTATGAGGAATTATCCTGCTCTTTGTATTGTTTCCTTTGTGTGAAATCCCTGGTGTGCCTGCCAGTCTTTCTGCTTTCCTATTAAAACTGACCACGCTAAGCAGTGTGCTCGCCTCCATTGATAAGACTTGGGGCTGAGAACAGAGGGAATGTGATCACTTATAAGAAAGGCAAAAAGGGTATTTTATTATATATATATATATATATATATATATATATATATATATATATATATATATATATATATATATATATATATATATATATATATACACACATACATACATACATACACACACATATATATATACAGTATATATATATATATATATATATATATATATATATATATATATATATATATATATATATATATATATATATATATATATATATATATATATATATATATATAGATAGTGAAAGGAAGTCAGGTAAATCTGTGGGTGTTGTCACAGACGGGAGATACAATTCTGCCTTGTTTAGACAATACACCAATTATTATCGGGTGTCGGCTGCAGAAGTAGCCTGAAAGGTTTAAGGGCGTTGGAAAACTTCAGCTGTTCAGAATGAGGCAATTAAGGCCTCTATAAGTAATCCAGAGAATTACTACTGATTGCTGCATCCTGAGGCTTTTTGAGTGAAGGAGAGCAGTGAACAGAAATACTTCTGAAGAGGTGAGGTGCTGTTGATTTTTCTGTGTGATAAAAATCAAAAAGACCATTTGTTTTTCTGCTGTATGACCAGCAGTGTCTGCTCAGCAGTAGGCTGTGCCAGACTCCATAGATAGGTTCCTGTGTGGTGAAGGTAGTCGCCCCAAGTGGCCAGGGTTTATTTTGTGTTTGATTTTGTTTATGCTGTTTGGATGCTTGCACTTGTTTCCAGCAAGATGGAAGAATAAACCAAATTCTTTGTTTTCAACCGTCTTTGCCTGTTTCTCTGAATCGTTCAGTGTGTAGTGAACCCATCCAGGGGGTTACAACCCCCCGCTACCGAGCTAATCCCTTAATAAATATATATATATATATACACACACACACACACACACACACACACACACACACACACACACAAATGTTTTGCATGTCATTTACATTTTTAATTGAACGGGTTGTTTCACAAGGTGATCGTTTATAATCACTTCAAGCTGCTTCATAATAATGAGCTTTTATCATTATCATCTACACAAGTAAAAAAATATAGATGTTGGCTTCTTCCAAGCCCTGAAAATGGCAAAAAGGAAACAATTTCTGTCGAATTTTCCGTCTCGTGGTCTCTGCATTTCTTGAAGGCGAGGTTGCGCCATTTCATTTTAACTTTCCCCCTTTTAAACAAACAAAAAAACACGTCAGTGGAAAATGCCGCCAATGATCCGGACAGACGGCGCTGACATTTCCTTGTCACTGGAATTTCACGCTGAACTCCACTGTCAGCAGATGGTAAACTATGAAAATAGAATTTACTACCTATATTGTTTCCTTATGGCTCCCTGGCACTTTTTTAGTGTGGCCCCCCGGGGGCCCCTACAGTCACTTATCTGCATTTCCTCATTCCCCCAGTTATAGCAGTGATCTCCATCAGTCTCATGTAGTAGGCCTCAGGCTAGGACTGTCTTTTAAAGCATGTTACTACTCCAACAACTCCTAGATCATGTTTGCAGTGTCTGACAGTCTCCAGCGATGTTCACGATAGCCTTTGCTGTCCCGGGACACACCCTCCTCATTGGCGGAGACAGCAGCAGGAGGCCTATTGGCTACCACTGCTGTCAATCACAGCCAGTGAGCTAATGAGGAGAGAGCAAAGGGGTGTGGCTGAGCCATGGCTCTAGGTTTCTTATGGACGCATAAAGCAGTGGCTCGGGAGCAAGAACGCAGTGGTGCCACCGGGGCAAGTTGCTTTCTCCGCGGCACTGCTCGAGGGGGGAGGAGCCAGGAGCACCGGCAGGGGACCCGAAAAGAAAAGGATCGGATCTGCTACACAGGAGCAGGCAAGTATAAAATGTTTGTCATTTAACCACTTGCTTACTGTGCACATACACCCCCTTCCTGCCCAGACAAAATTTTAGCTTCCGGCACGGTGTCGCTTTAACCGACAATTGCGCAGTCGTGCAACGTGGCTCCCAAACAAAATTGAAGTCCTTTTTTTCCCACAAATAGGAGCTTTCTTTTGGTGGTATTTGATCGCCTGTGCGTTTTTTTTTTTTTTGGGCTATAAACAAAAAAAAAAAGTGTAAATTTCGAAAAAAAAAACCCACAATATTTCTTACTTTTTGCTATAATAAATATCCCATTTAAAAAAAAAAAGAAAAAAAAAAAAGAAGGTTTTCTCAGTTTAGGCCGATACGTATTCTTCTATATATTTTTGGTAAAAAATAAATAAAAAAAAAAAAAAAAAAAATCGCAATAACCGTATAGTGACTGGTTTGCGCAAATGTTATATTGCCTACAAAATAGGGGACATAATTATAAAAACATTTTTATTTATTTTTTTACTAGGAATGGCGGCGATCAGCGATTTTTTTTCGGGACTGCGACATTATAGCGGACACATCAGGACATTTTTGGGACCATTCACATTTATACAGTGAACAGTGCTATAAATATGCATTGATTACTGTATAAATGTGACTGGCAGGGAAGGGGTTAACCACTAGGGGGCGGGGGAAGGGGTTAAATGGGTAGCCTAGTGAGGGTTCTAACTGTAGGGTGAGGGGAGTGACTGGGGGAGGTGACCAATCTGTGTCCCTATGTACAAGGGACACAGCATCGGTCTCCTCTCCCTGACAGGACGTGGATCTCTGTGTTTACACACAGAGATCTACGGTCCTGCTCAGTTACCATCGCGGCCGCTGGGCACGCGCATCGTGTTCCCAGTAACGCGCACGCCCCCTAGCGGCTTTAAAGGACAGGACGTCATATGACGTCCTGTCAGAAAAACTGAGCTACTTTGCCGCCGTCATTTGACGGCAGCTGGTAGCAGAGCGGTTAATTTATATATATATATATATATATATATATATATATATATATATATATATATATATATATATATATATATATATATATATATATATATATATATATATATATATATATATATATATATATATATATATATATATATATTTATGGTCGTTACCCTCTGACCGAGAGAGATGTGGATCACATAAACACGCGACAAGACTTACAACATAAATAGACCTGAAGTGTGCCTTGGCATACTGGTCTGGTCAGTATGCCAAGAAAAGGGGGCATACCCAAGGTAAGTAATGGGTAGTTAATTGAAGAAGGATATGCTGAGAAGTGCCCTGAAAAAGGGAAGGGCGGGAGGGTGTCGAATGCGATTGAATGCGCAGACTCACGGACATGAGGTGAGCTGGAAAGAGTCGGCCCAGTGACGTGTAGTACCGCACACTGAACTGACAAAGAGCATGTGTGAGTGGGCTGCTTAACCACTTGCTGACGGCCGTACGACTTTGTACGGCCTCAGCGCGGCTCCCAATCTCTAACAGGCCGTCTTTTTACGGCCGCCCCTTTGCACGTTCCCCGCGCGCGCTCCCGAGCGCGCAGCGGGGAACTGCTGTGCTGGCCGTGTCCCTTGGACACAGCCAGTCACAGATCGCCGTGAACGGCCAATCGGAGTGGCCGTTTCCTAGGCGATCTGTGCGGCCAATGAGAGATGATCTCATATGTTTACATATGAGATCATCTCTCATTCCCGACTCTCGCAGACAGCGGTGCTGACAGGGGAGAGAGGAGACGGATCTGTGTCTCTTGTACATAGAGACACAGATCGGTCACCCCCCCCAGTCACCCCCCCTCCACCTACAGTTAGAACACTAATTAGGATACACATTTAACCCCTTCCTCACCCCCTAGTGTTAACCCCTTCCCTGCCAGTCACATTTATACAGTAATTAGTGCATATTTATAGCACTGATTGCAGTATAAATGTCAATGGCGCCAAAAATGTGTCAAAAGTGTCCGATGTGTCCGCCATAACGTCGCAGTCCCAATAAAAATCGCAGATCGCCGCCATTTCTAGTAAAAAAAAAAAAATTATACAGTAATTAGTGCATATTTATAGCACTGATTGCAGTATAAATGTGAATGGCGCCAAAAATTTGTCAAAAGTGTCCGATGTGTCCGCCATAACGTCGCAGTCCCAATAAAAATCGCAGATCGCCGCCATTTCTAGTAAAAAAAAAATAATTCTGTCCCTTATTTTGTAGGCGCTATAACTTTTGCGCAAACCAGTCGCTTATTGCGTTTTTTTTTTTTTTTTTTACTAAAAATATGTAGAATACGTATCGGCCTAGACTGAGGATAAAAAAAAAACGTAAAAAAAAAAAAAATTGAGCTATTTATTATAGCAACAAGTAAAAATATTTTTTTTCTTTTCAAAATTGTCGCTCTATTTTTGTTTATAGCGCAAAAAATAAAAACCGCAGAGGTGATCAAATACCACCAAAAGAAAGCTCTATTTGTGGGGAAAAAAGGACGTTAATTTTGTTTGGGAGCCACGTCGCACGACCGCGCAATTGTCAGTTAAAGCGACGCAGTGCCGAATCGCAAAAAGTCCTCTGGTCAGGAAGGGGTTTAAGTGCCCAGTAAGGAAGTGGTTAAATACCCTCCGGGCTTCTCCCATAAACTCAGGCCACCATACTGGCCTTCTTTGTATATATATATATATATATATATATATATATATATATACACATACATACACATACATACACACATATATATATATATATACACATATATACATACATACATACACACACACACACACACACACACACACACACACACATATATATATATATACATACATACATACATACATACATACATACATACACACACACACACACACATATACATATACACACACAAAAAACAACAACGCTTTAAAGCAGTTGTAAACCCTTGGGAATTTTTTTTTCTTCTTACCTGCCATGTAAAGATATAATGTGCTAGTATGCACTGCATACTAGCACATTATGTGAAACTTACCTAAAAACGATGTGATGTCATTGCTGGAGGCTGCTTTCATCTGCACCCGTCATGCTTCTGGGTTAGTGGACTCCGGCTCTGTGACTGGCCGGAGCCGCAATGATGTCACTCCTGTGCATGCGCGGGAGCCGTCGTTCACAGCACAGTGCTCTGAAGGGACGGCACTGGCGGCATGTACAGTAAATATCTCCTAAACGGCGCATGTTTAGGAGATATTTATACCACCTATAGGCAAGCCTTATTACAGGTACAATTTAGTGATGGAAGATGACTTCCTCTGTAATCTCACTTTAAATGGTTAAGATACATTGTTAACATATTTACCTTAAAAAAAAAAAAATAATAATGCAAAGGTTGGGAAAACATGACAGCTAAAATTTCACTTTTTGCATCAACAAGATTTGCATTACTATGCAAAACCACATTTGGGATTTGGCTTTGAGTAGATCAGATTTACTTTTGCTGGGTGGGGGCCGCACTGTCATGGTGTGAACTAGTCTATTCAGAAACCGCGCTATAATGCGTGAATGACAGACTAACCATGTGATATAAAACATAATGCAAATCAAAATATTTAAACAGTCGCGCTAATAAATGCGATAAATAAGTGAACAGAAGGTAAGTATTGTGACAAATTATAACGAATCATAAACATAAATGTAGTCGATAAAAAAAAAAAAAAAAAAAAAGATTAAAAATAAAAATAACAAAGTCCATGTCAGTATAAACCCCGGAGGATTCGCCTCTTTCTGAGATTTGGTGTTTACAAGTAAAAAATACGTTTATTTTTGCTAGAAAATTACTTAGAACCCCCAAACATAATACATTTTTTTCTCTCCAAACACCCTAGAGAATAAAATAGCGGTTGTTGCAATACTTGATGTCACACCGTATTTGCGCAGTGGTCTTACAAGCGCACTTTCGGAAAAAAAAAACCACTTTTTTTTAATTAAATAAAATAAGACAACAGTAAAGTTAGCCCAATTATTTTTATATTGTGAAAGATAAAGTTACGCCGAGTAAATTGATACCCAACATGTCACGCTTCAAAATTGCGGCCGCTCGTGGAATGGCGACAAAACTTTACCCTTAAAAATTTCCATAGGTGATGTTTAAAAAAATTCTACAGGTTGCATGTTTTGAGTTATAGAGGAGGTCTAGGGCTAGAATTATTGCTCTTGCTCCAACGATCGCGGCGATACCTCAAACGTGTGGTTTGAACACTGTTTCATAAGCGGGCGCTGCTCACGTATGCGTTCGCTTCTGCACGCGAGCTCGGTTGGACGGGGGCGTGTTTAAATTTTTTTTTCTTATTTGGTTTACCTTTTATTTTTATTAACGGAAAAAAAATTGTCACTTTTATTCCAATTACAAGGAATGTAAACATCCTTTGTAATAGAAAAAAAGGGTGACAGGTCCTCTTAAATATAAGATTTGGTGTCAAAAAGACGTCACATCTCATATTTACACTAAAATGCAAAAAAAAGAAAAAAAAAAAAAAAAAAAGGTGTAGTATGTATAGAGGGGTCCTCCTGCAGTTCCAAGTTCCCACTAATGGTGGGGGGGTCTTCCTATATTTCCAAACTCCCGCTAGTCACCCCTAGGACAGCCGTGAAGATTGGTATAAAGGAGAAGAAACGAGTGTGATATTGTATGAGCTACTTTACTAATATAGTATGAAAATGCACTTACATTGCACAAGTAAAATAACAGCCTTGGTTTAAAACTGGTTATTTTCCAGCAAACAAGTAAAACAACCGAGTTCAAAGAAAGGAACGCCGCTCCAGGTGAGCAATCACTGCAGTTCGGATGCAAACCACAGGTCACCATCGATGATCAATGAGAAAGAAAAGAAGGCTGCACACCAACAGGAAAAATCCAATGTGATAGATTTAAAAAAAAAAAAAAAAAATTATATATATATATATATATATATATATATATATATATATATATATATATATATATATATATATATATATATATATATATATATATATATATATATATATATATATATATATATATAAGGTCAAATGCAACAAAAACAATGACACAGGACCCAGGAGGCGACACGTTCCACACTGTCAACAGTGCGTCTTCAAACCTACCGCACTTCTGGCATCAGGGAGGATGCAATGACGTCAGCACGTAGCTCCACCTGACATGTTTCGTCACATATGACATCTTCCAGGGCACTGAAAGACGTCATATGTGACGAAACATAAAGTGGTGGCTGCCACAGAGGGATTCTTCACTCAAGTGTCTGGTGGCGGAACACTGTATTTAAGGAATCCTCCAGTATTTATACTCACGTGGAAATTATTATTTATATGCTTTTTTTCCCCATTCTCCAGCATTTTTTTCAATCTTTTTTTGATATCACCAACATCATGTTTAGGTGATGGTTTAGAATTTGTCACGATACTTACCTTTTGTTCACTTATTTATTGCATTTATTAGCACGACTATTTGAATATTATGGTGTGAAATAGACCTATGGGAACATCTCGATTATCCCTTCAGACTCTTGTAGTAAACTTTGTAGTATACCACACGTCTGTGTACAGGACCATTTGGGCTTCTCAGGTCCCCCATATAGGGGACGGCAGTTATTCTTTACATAGGAGGATCTTACCAAAGATGTCTGAACGATGGCTTCCACCATGGCATTGAAGACCTTGTCTGGGAGACGCAGGAGTGTGGTGCCGCTGTCCACAATGGCTTTGTCGGTGTTGTACTGGAAGAAAAGAAATAAGCCATAAGTAGTGATCGTGTCGCTCAGATTAGAAGATGAGCACTGCCATGCAAGCCTGTCCAGGAGATATATTAACCGCTTACCGACCGCCGCACGACTTTATACAATTGGCAGAATGGCACGGCTGCGCAAATTCCTTTTAAATTGCCACCGCGTGGTCGCGCACCACGCTCGTGACCCTGTCGTGAGCTCCGGGACCCGCGGACTCTATGTCTGCCGGTGTCCCGCGATTGTGTCACAGAGCTGAAAAATGGGGAGAAACACAACATCTCCCCGTCCTGCCTAGTGACATGTCACTGATCGGGAACAGAGATCAGTGATGTGTCACGGCAAGCCACGCCCCCTAACAGTTAGAAGCACTCCCTAGGACACACTTAACCCCTTCCTAGCCCCCTACAGGTTAACCCCCTTCACTGCCAGTGTAGTTTTTACAGTAATCTGTGCATTTTTATAGCACTAATCGCTGTAAAAATTACAATGGTCCCAAAATAGTGTCAAAAGTGTCCGATGTGTCCGCCATAATGTCGCAGCCACGAAAAATAAATAAATAAAAAAAAATTATAAATCGCTGATCGCCGCCATTACTAGTAAAAAAAAAAAAAAATATTAATAAAAATGCCATAAAACTATCCCCTATTTTGTAGACGCTATAACTTTTGCGCAAACCAATCAAAACGCTTATTGCGATTTTTTTTTTTTACCAAAAATATTTAGAAGAATACGTATTGACCTAAACTGAGGAAAATAAATGTTTTTTTATATATATTTTGGGGATATTATAGCAAAAAGAAAAAAAAAATTGTCGCTCTTTTTTGTTTATAGCGCAAAAAATAAAAACCGCAGAGGTGATAAAATACCACCAAAAGAAAGCTCTATTTGTGGAGAAAAAAGGACGTCAATTTTGTTTGGGAGCCACATGGCACGACCGCGCAATTGTCAGTTAAAGCAACGCAGTGCCAAATCGCAAAAAGTGGCAAGGTCTTTGGCCAGCCAAATGGTCCGGGGCTGAAGTGGTTAAAATGTTAAAACAATAAATTAAAATATTTTAGGGTCAGTTCACACCACATGCTGTGCAGTGCTAAAAGCATGAAAAGTAAGATATTTTAGAAGCGGTATTAAATCCTAAACCAAAAATATAATATATTGCAATCATTAGATGTGGCGGCTGCATTCGTTTTCATTTTTAAGGCTTTTCCCCCCCTTCTGTTTTCACCTGATAATCTGCCCAGCAACACACCTCCTGTAATAGAGTGACCCCACTCTGGATGAAGGAGCAACAGAGACACCTTTGGACAGCAGCACTGTTATTCTGGGGATTAGAGGAGTATTGGGTATACTAGCAGATTTAAATAACCTATCAAATTGAAGCCAAACTCCAGCTCACACTTTATAATCAGTTACAGCAAATCGTTTTGTTTGTTTTGAGATTTTTTTATATGAATAAATATAAGCTGATCATTATAAAACACCCCCGTCAGTGGTAAATAGTTGGTCTCATCCCTGCAACCTCTGCAGGGCAGCTTGTTTGGTTGAAAAACAACAGACTTATTGGCCAGATCACCAGGTGAAGCAAAGAAAGGAAGCCGGTTCCCAACAATGTGACCACTGTGACGTCAATCACAGTGGTCACATGATCCTCCCAACGTAAGCCCAATACTAATCTAACCGCCAAAGTCCAACACTAACCTAACTCCTAAAGTGAGCCCAACACTAACCTAACCCCCAAAGTAAGCATAGCACTAACCTAACCCCCCCCCCCCAAGTAGGCCCAACACTAACCAAACCCCAAAAGTGAGCCCAACACCACCCTAACCCCTAGAGCGGGGATAAGCAATTAGCGGACCTCCAGCTGTTGCCAAACTACAAGTCCCATCATGCCTCTGCCTCTGGGTGTCATGCTTGATGCTGTCAGAGTCTCGCTATGCCTCATGGGACTTGTAGTTTGGCAACATCTGGAGGTCCGCTAATTGCTTATCCCTGCCCTAGAGTGAGCCCAACACCACCCTAACCCCTAGAGTGAGCCCAACACCACCCTAACCCCTAGAGTGAGCCCAACACCACCCTAACCCCTAGAGTGAGCCCAACACCACCCTAACCCCTAGAGTGAGCCCAACACCACCCTAACCCCTAGAGTGAGCCCAACACCACCCTAACCCCTAGATTGAGCCCAACACTACCCTAACCCCTAGAGTGAGCCCAACACTAACCTAGCCCCCAAAGTAAGCATAGCACTAACCTAACCCAACCCCCCCCCCCCACACACACACAAAGTAGGCCCAACACTAACCAAACCCCTAAAGTGAGTCCATCACCAACCTAACCCCAAAGTGAACCCAATACTAGCCTAACCCTCAAAGTAAGTCCAACACTAACCTAACCCCTAAAGTGAACTCAATACTAACCCAACACCCAATGCAAGCCCAACACTAACCTAACTCCTAGCGTGAGCCCAATACTAACCTAACTCCTAGAGTGAACCCAATACTAACCTAACCCCCAAAGTCCAACACTAACCTAACCCCCTAAAGTAAACCAAATACTGACCTAACCCCTAAAGTAAGCCCAATACTAACCTAATCCCTAAAGTGAGCCCAACACTAACCTAACCCCCAAAGTAAGCGCAGCACTAACCCCCCCCCCCCCCAAAGTAAGCCCAACACTAACCAAACCCCTGAAGTGAGTCCACCACCATCCTAACCCCAAAGTGAATCCAAAACTAACCCAACACCCAATGCAAGCCCAATACTAACCTAACCCCTAAAGTGAGCCCAACACTAACCTAACCCCCAAGATAAGCGCAGCACTAATCTAACCCCACAAAGAAGGCAACAGTAACCTAACCCCTAAAACAAGCCCAATACTAACCTAACTCCCAAAAGTAGGCCCAACACTAACCAAACCCCTAAAGTAAGCCTGGACATCAAGACCTACTCTTCAGCATACCTTGCCTGCTCCTACCCCGGGAGCCTCTATGAACTCACATTTTATGGTTAAACACATGGACACCTTGTTTACCAAGTACTACAGGAAATACAAGCAGATTCATCCGTAAACAGTTATACAGTCTCATAAAAAACTAACTGCCACACCAATAGTATAATGTTCTGATTGTGTATATAAATACATATAAAATGGTATCACACACACACACACACACACACACACACACACACACACACACACACACAGGCTTTCAAGGACCTGTTTGGGCTTTTAAATAGTTCTGAAAACAGTAAGAAGAAGGAACAAACATGAACCACTTTATAAAAAGGGAGCCAAGGGGTCCGACAGCTTCCATCAATTTAGCCAATAAATAGCATCACAAAGTGAACTTTTAACTTTTTATCATTTTTTTTTCAAATGATCACCCCCTATAGTTCAGGTTTGTCTTTCTTTCCTAGCTGAGGATGACGTATCCAGACCACAAACATGTTCAGGAAAGCTGAGGGTCAATCTGGGATTCGTTGTGTCGTTTCTGCAAATGCGTGTGGTCATACAAACTGCCTCCTGGGATCTACATCACTCATCTCAGGGTGCCGATCACGATATGGAATGTTGCCAGTTTACTGGCAGAAGAGTGTAGTGTGTTTGCGCATGCGCAAGGGATCCAGCGCATGCACAGGGATGCCGTAGAGAGCTGCCAAGTATTGTAGAACTGGCAAAGATCTCTGTGGTACATCTGCGCATTTGCCAAAAATGTATTTAAGATGGCGGTGCTGGATATGAGCAGTGTAGGAAGAACTTTCCCTACAAGCAAGACAACACTGGACTCTATGGACTAGGATGGGTTTTTAATAGTATAAAAAGATTTATTTAGATATAAAATTGCAAAACAATTGTACAAATCCAGGATTGGTCGAAGTCTACTAGTTTCGCGGGTTTGCCACTTCATCAGGACAGCCAATCTGGTGGGTCAATTGTTGGTGTGCGGGACCAGGCGAATAAGGGGGATTCCCCCAACGGCGAACAGGGGGATAATAAACCGTGGAAATCATGATAACGGTTGTTGGGAGGTGTTGCCAGGTCATGGTGGAAGAAGATCCTGTTGGCATAGGCAGGTAAGGAGGAAGGGACCATGGAATGGAGCATCAAGATGGGGAATGACATGGGTGCATGACTCAAGGTGTCCAACAATGCTGGTGAAGCCAGCAGCGCGTCACAGAACAGAGGTATCCGTGGACCTGTTCTCTGGCGGTCCGGTGGACGGTTGGTACCAGCTCGGGACTCTGTTTGGTAGCCATTTGAGGTCCCCACCGGTGCAGTTCTCCCTACCCCCAGTCCTTGCAGTACCCTGCAATTGTCACACACACGGATACCTCTGTTCTGCTGGCTTCACCAGGATTGTTGGACACCTTGAGTCATGCACCCATGTCATTCCCCATCTTGATGCTCCATTCCATGGTCCCTTCCTCCTTACCTGCCTATGCCAACAGGGGGGAATCCCCCTTATTCGCCTGGTCCCGCACACCAACAATTGACCCACCGGATTAGCTGTCCTGATGAAGCGGCAAACCCGCGAAACTAGTAGACTTCGACTAATCCTGGATTTGTACAATTGTTTTGCAATTTTATATCTAAATAAATCTTTTTATACCATTATTGTTTATTGCATTCTATCAGTACCAAGACAGTCCCCCTCAACACACTGAGTGGGTCATACCGGGTCTAGCTTCAGCAACTATTCCCCTATCCCTACTCTCCCCCCTTTCTCTACTGCAACTGGGATGATGGTACAATTTTAAGTTTATTACTACATTTTTAAATGAGGCTATACTCTCTACCTTCTTCATAGGATGGGTTTTTGTTTTTTTCACTTGTATACAGGGACAAGTTTAAGGATTTAACATTTTTATTTTTGACATCAAGAGTGGAGTCCCTCTTTAACCACTTCAATACCGGGCACTTTCACCCCCTTCCTGCCCAGGCCAATTTTCAGCGCCTTCGCACTTTAAATGACAATTGCGCGGTCATGCAACAGTGTACCCAGATGACATTTCTATCCTTTTTTGAGACAGATAGAGCTTTCTTTTGGTGGCATTTAAAGCGGATGTGCGCTGAAAAAAAAATTAAAAGCCAGCAGCTACAAATACTGCAGCTGCTGACTTTTAATATTAGGAAACTTACCTGTCCTGGAGTCCAGCGCAGTCCGCAGCAAAGGGCTTGCGATCGCTCGTCACTCTGCTGCTCCCCCCGCCATCCTCGGTGAGGGAACCAGGAAGTGAAGCGCTCCGGCTTCACTACCCGGTTCCTACGCCTGCCGATTGGCTCCCGCTGTGTACTGGGAGCCGAGTGTTCGCAGAACACAACGGGTGGGTGTTGGGAGCTGACGTCATGCCCGCAGTCTGCCCGAGACTGTGTGGCCGGAAGTGGGTGCAAATACCTGTCTAGACAGGTATCTGCACCTCCCTCCCCCTAAAAGGTGTCAAATGTGACACCGGAGGGTTCGGGATTTCCACTTTAGGGTGGAGCTCCGCTTTAATCATTACCGGGAATTTTGGAAAAAATAAAACCTCTCTTGGTTTTTGTTACACAATTGTGCAAATAAGTAGTGTTCTCTCCTTCACTGACGAGGCTGCGCAGATGGGCACCGACAAGGCTGCGCAGATGGGCACCGACAAGGCTGCGCAGATGGGCACCGACAAGGCTGCGCAGATGGGCACCGACAAGGCTGCGCAGATGGGCACCGACAAGGCTGCGCAGATGGGCACCGACAAGGCTGCGCAGATGGGCACCGACAAGGCTGCGCAGATGGGCACCGACAAGGCTGCGCAGATGGGCACCGACAAGGCTGCGCAGATGGGGTTGCACTGATAATCAGTGCCCTGATTATCAGTGCAATTGTGCTCCGTAACTTGAAAACCGCTTATCGGCTTTACTTTCCTCAGACACGGACAATGCGGAGGAAAAGAAAAGCTGATAACCGGCATTTGTTTACATGTGATCAGCTAGACACAGCTGATCACATGGTAAAGAGCCTAGGTCATCTATTCCTTACCCCGATCGGTGATGCGCTGTACCCGAGCGACACAGCTCACCACCAATCACAGTGCCCCCGGGTGTGCAACGTGAGGGATGTCATAGAACATCCAGCTAGGATGGAAAAGTCACCACCTGCCCGTCATTCTGCTATAGGCCGGCCAGGAAGGTGTTAAACTCTCGACTTTCTGCATTAACCAATGGCTAACAATGGTACAATAAGAAAAATTATTTTACACATCCTTATTAGACCTCTTACCTCTTTACAGTCCAGGTTCAAGTTCATCCCTCCAACTTCAAACTTGAGAACTTCCACTTGATAATACCACTCCTCAGTGATGGGGGTGTACCAGATGTCCCCTGAGTACAGCGTTGGTTCCATACCACCCATGACCTGAAAATGCAAATAGGACTATTATAGTGGATCTGACCTCAAAAAAGTAAAAATTTGCCATCTTCTAGTTAACACCTAGAAATGTTAATTATGTCCCTGAAAAAGTACATGGGACCAGATTCACGTAAAATCGCGACGGCGTAACGTATCCTATATACGTTACACCGCCGCAATTTTTCATCGCAAGTGCCTGATTCACCAAGCACTTGCGATGAAAACTACGCCGGCGGCCTCCGGCGCAAGGCGGGCCAATTTAAATGGGCGTGTGCCATTTAAATTAGGCGCGCTCCCGCGCCGGACCTACTGCGCATGCTCCGTTTCTTAACTCCGGCTGTGCTTTGCGCGCCGTGACGTCATTTTTTTGAACGGCGATGCGCGTAGCGTACTTCCGTATTCCCGGACGGCTTACGCAAACGACGTTAAATTTTGAATTTCGACGCGGGAACGACGGCCATACTTTAGACAGCAATACACTTGCTGACTAAAGTTAGGGCACCAAAAAAAACGACTAGCTTTGCGACGGGAAACTAGACTAGCGGTGACGTAGCGAATGCGAAAAACCGTCGTGGATCCGCCGTAACTCCTAATTTGCATACCAAACGCTGGTTTACGACGCAAACTCCCCCCAGCAGCGGCCGCGGTACTGCATACTAAGATCCGACAGTGTAAAACTATTACACCTGTCGGATCTTAGGGATATCTATGCGTAACCGATTCTATGAATCAGTCGCATAGATAGAAACAGAGAAACGCCGTCGTATCTCATTTGTGAATCTGGCCTTAAGTCTTTATTTTTTTTTATTGAGCAATAACAGTGCACTTAATGTGCCTTTAGCCTCATAGTTGTCTATCTGCAACTGCTTGTTGCTCCAGGTTTAGGGTAAGATTTGGTAGGTCTCATTACTGTGCTGCTCACTGTTCTCTTTGCTGGAGAGGAAGCTGTACTGGAGGACCTGCAGTGCAAGAATCTACCTGCTCCATTCATTCGGTGGACCTGTGCTCCTAGATTCCAAGAATTCCGACCAATTTTTTAATATGACGCCACGAGTTATCAGCTCACCGGTCAGGGGAGTAGCTCTGGCATGAAAAACCAAAACCTGATGGCCACCTCCATGCAGAGGCGCAGAACAAGACAGAAGTCAGTAATGGGGAAGCGATCTGCTGCTCTGAGGCCACAGGCAACACTAGTGACTACCACTTTGCCCTCTGCCTGAATTTTCGGGTATTTCTTTAGATGTTAATAAAGCCACAGGAAGTAATAGAGCTGTAGAAGCTCTATAGAGGCAATAAAGCAGTTTGTTAGAAGAGTAAGAATAATTCTGGGACATGATCTAAGAGGGGGTGGTGGGAGTTTTGGGGGTAAATTTGGTTAATGAGCATACACTTGAAATAGTGTTAAAACATTAAAATTTCAAAAAAAGACTACAAAAATGTTTAAAGCCATCTGTGTATCCATTGGGAAATCCCCTCATTTCCTGCTTCAGTGGTACAGCAGGAAGTGGTAAAAAATCTCTCAGATGGGGACGCAAACCATCTAAACTGAAAATTTTAATTTTACATCGACTACAACTTCAAGAAAGCACATCCAAGACGTCATGCTCCCACCCTTTAAAGCGGGAGTTCACCCTAAAAATTTTTTTTAACATTTGATTCATGCTCATTTTGTCTAGGGGAATCGGGTAGTTTTTTTAAAAACTAAGCCGTACTTACCGTTTTAGAGAGCGATCTTCTCGGCCGCTTCCAGGTATGGGCTGCGGGACTGGGCGTTCCTATTTGAATGACAGTCTTCCGACAGGCTTCCGACGGTCGCATACATCGCGTCACGAGTAGCCGAAAGAAGCCGAACGTCGGTGCGGCTCTATACGGCGCCTGCGCAGCGATGTTCGGCTACTTTCGGAAAATCGTGACGCGATAGATGCGACCATCGGAAGCCTGTCGGAAGACTGTCAATCAAATAGGAACGCCCAGTCCCGAAGACCCATACCCGGAAGCGGCGGAGAAGATGTATCTCTAAAACGGTAAGTACGGCTTTGATTTTAAAAATACTACCCGATTCCCCTAGACAAAATGAGCATCAATCTAAGGTTAAAAATGTTCATTTCCGGGTGAACCTCCACTTTAAGGCTGACTGTATTTCATGCTTTTTATATGCACATTTTCTAAAGACTTCAGGCCAGTCACATCAAATCAAAATGGTCCCATCCGGCTATTCTCTAAGGCAGCGGTCTTCAAACTGTGGCCTAGGGGGGCTTGCTCTTTTCTGGCCCTTGGGGCACCATTTCACCAACTCACAGACTATAGGGCATAATTCATGCTGCTGGCACAAGCAATGGGGCACAATTCCTCCCACTAACACCATTGATGGTACACATTTCCTTCCATTGACAACAGCGATGGGGTAGAATTCCTCCCACCAACAATGGAGCACAATTCCTCCCACTGACACCAACAATGGAGCACAATTCCTCCCACTGACACCAACAATGGAGCACAATTCCTCCCACTGACACCAACAATGGAGCACAATTCCTCCCACTGACACCAACAATGGAGCACAATTCCTCCAACTGACACCAACAATGGGGCACCATACATGCCACTCACACCAAAGATAGGGCATGGTCTACTCCTACTGGCTCCCTAAACAGATGTGTAGGCGCTACAACCTTCCGAAATAACAGCTCTGTCTGGTGCTCAGAACTTAAAGGGGTTGTAAAGGTAAATGTTTTTTCACCTTAATGCATCCTATACATTAAGGTGAAAAAACATCCGATGGTATCGCCCGCCCCCCCCCCCCCCCCCGAGCCCCAGTTTTACTTACCTGACCCTTCAAAAGTCCCGGGGGGGGGGGGTCCATGTGACATTCTTCGGTTCCCAGCCTGGCCGTTGATTGGCTAGGCTGGGCGGATTGATAGCAGCGCAATCATAGCGTAAGATGCGGTGCGCCGGGGTCGAGTGATACAGTCGGCGGCTATGCCCGCCGCTGTATAACGGGAGCGCGCTCACAAAAGCTTTCTACCATGCGAGCTCGCTCACATGAAGGTACAAAGCTTTTGCAAGGAGGAGCCGAGACAGCCGCCGAGGGACCCCCAGAAGACAGGGTTAGGGGACACTCTGTGCAAAACGAGCTGCACAGTGGAGGTAAGTATAACATGTTTGTTTAAGGCTGTCCACACCTCCAACATACCAAAATGAGAAAAGGGATGGTCGGCACTCAGGATGACATCCAAAAAAATTGTATTCCTTTATTGAAAAGACATGAACAATATTGTAAAAAGATCCTACGCGTTTCGGCCGTTAGTCCTTGGTCATGGCTGACTAACGGCCGAAACGCGTAGGTTATTTTTACATCATTGTAAAAGAATACTATTTTTTGAATGTCATCCTGAGTGTCACCTATCCCTTTCCTTATTGTCCAAGATGGGTGGTCCTTGCTGATGCAGAATTGGGCAATGACAGAATGACATCAGTGCCAGTCTCTACTGTTGTACTGTGAATAGATGCAAGGCCATGATGCCACATATTCACAAGGGTCCTCAGTTTTCCAACTGAGAGACTCTGGCCACCAGGACATCTTGTGGTTGTGAAGAGGTACTGCATAAGACAGCACCAGATTACAGGGGAATATCGCAACAAGGAGGTCCTTGTTTTCTTTTTACACAAACACACCATGCGGACATTTAAAAAAAAAAAAAAAGTAAAATAATAATTATTATAGACTAAAAGCACTGCTTAATGTACTTACAAGACTGCCGCCATTGTTTCCGGACCCGGTTGTGGGCAGGCCAGCCCCACACATCTGCATGGAGAAAACGTTCGGAATATCTGCCTGCTCTACCAAGGAATCAAAGAACGGTTCCACAGAGCTTGACGGCTGCAAAGTCATAAAAAAAAAAAAAGCTTTACACAATTGCTTTACGCAATACATTTCGGCTATAAACATTCTCCACGTTATGTTCCCCATTGGAACTAAAGCCCCTTTCGCACTTGCGTTTTTGTGTAGGGTGATTTATACGCGATTCTGAGTGTCGCACATAGGGCAGCTATTCACTTTAATGGACTGCCCTATGCATGTTTGTCGCACAAGAGAGGCTCCTGCTCCTTTTTGGGCAACAACCTTAACGTAATTTTAAAAGGTGTTTGCTGTGCGATTCTGTTGCATGAAAATTGTGGCAAAAATCGCATCATGTTTGGGGCACCATTTAGAACAGGGGTAGGCAACTTGGGGCCCTTCAGCTGTTGTGGAACTACATTTCCCATGAGACACTGCAAGGCTTGTAGTAACAATTAAGCCCTGTACACATGATCGGTTTGTCTGATAAAAACGGACCGATTTCATCGGACGAACTGATCATGTGGGGGCCCCATCGTTCCCCTCCCATCAGTGAAAATAAATAGAACCAGTTTTAAATTTTTCCTATGGTTAAAAAACCGATAGAAAAAAAAAAACGATCGTCTGTGGGGAACTCCATCGGTCAAAAATCCACGCATGCTCAGAATCAAGTCGACGCATGCTCGGAAGCATTGAACTTCATTTTTCTCAGCACCTTGTCGTGTTTTACGTCACCGCATTGGACACGATCAGATTTTTAACCGATGGTGTGTAGGCAAGACTGATGAAAGTCAGCTTCATCGGATATCCGATGAAAAAACCCATCGGATTAGATTCCATCAGATATCCGATCGTGTGTACAGGGCTTTACTCCCAGAGGCATGATGGGACTTGTAGTTCTGGAGGGCCCCATGTGGCCTACCCTTGATTTAGAAGGAATGGCACCCAAATGCGTTGCAGAGCAAAATTGCGGAGATTCCAAATCGCCAAGCGTGAATGGGGCCTGGCTGAAAAGTATATAAAGGCTAAAATTTGAATATGAAATATGCCTCTAAAATGAAACAAACTTTGCTTTGCATTATACTTTTGTTGATTTGATGAAGAGATAGAAAATAAAAATAAGGAATTGCAGCAATCAAAATTATTATTACAGCAAAACCTTGGATTGCGAGCATAATTCGTTCCAGAAAGCTTGTAATCCAAAGCGCTTGTATATCAAAGCAGATTTTCCCATAAGAAATAATGGAAACTCAAATGATTTGTTCCACAATACATTTTATTCATTATTTCAGTTTATAGTCCATATAAAAAGATTATAGCAATGTGATAGGTTGTGTAACCATAAAATGTCCATCCACACATGGAAGCCTCCACAAGGGGATTAGAAACAAAATCCGGCAGGAGTTACAGAGTATAAAAGAGAAGAGAGGCGCCTCTAAGTGTAGCAATATGGTTACATTTAATGAAGGTACAACATTTAGCAACTTATTGCTACACTTAGAGGCTCCTCTCTTCTCTTTTATACTCAGTTGTGACATGACGCTACTCTTATATCAAGACATCGCTTGTATATCAAGTCAAAATGTATTTAAAAAGTTTTGCAAAACGCTCACAAAAGTTACTCTCAATCCAAAGTTTTACTTTGTTTGTTTTTATTCCAAACTAAATTTGTAGAGTTAAAGTGGAGTCCCAGCTATTTTTTTTTTTTTTTTAGTCAGTCAGCAGCTACAAACACTGTAGCTGCTGACTTTAAATAAAGGACACTTACCTGTCCTGGGAGCCTGTGAGCCTTTGCTATAATAAATATCCCCCAAAAATATATTAAAAAAAAACTTTTTTTCCCCCTCAGTTTAGTCCGATACATATTCTTCTACCTATTTTTGGTAAAAAAAAAAAAAAAAAAAAAATCGCAATAAGCTTTTATCGATTGGTTTGCGCAAAATTTATAGCGTTTACAAAATAGGGGATAGTTTTATTGCATTTTTATTAATCATTTTTTACTACTAATGGCGGCGATCAGCGATTTTTTTCATGACTGCTACATTATGGCGGACACATCTGACAATTTTGGCACATTTTTGGGACCATTGTCATTTTCACAGCAAAAAGTGCTATAAAAATGCATGGTTTACTGTGAAAATGACAATTGGAGTTCAGGAGTTAATCACTAGGGGGCACTGTAGGGGTTAAGTGTGACCTCATATGTGTCTCTAACTGTAGGGGGGGCGGGGCTGGACGTGTGACGTCATTGATCATCTTTCCCTATATCAGGGAACAGACGATCACTGACACTGCCACAACAAAGAACAGGGAAGGTGTGTTTACACTCACCTCTCCCCGTTCTTCAGCTCCGGTGACAGATCGCGGGACACCGGCGGCGATCGGGTCCGCGGGTCCGGTGGCGGTGTGCTCGCGACCCCACGGCTGGGCTCAAGGAATCAGCCGTGCCATCTGCCGTCGTATAATGGTTAAAGTAACTTGAATTTAAAGGATTTTTTGGCGAATGCAAAAAAAAAAAAAAAAATCCTACTTTCTTTTTTGTTCATTGAAGGACACGGTGGGATCCTGTTCTCCGACACCACCTTCAAGACAGAGATCAGGATCTCCGTGTCCTTCAATGAACAAAAAAGAAAGTGGGAATTTTTGAAGGACACAGCAGTAGACATGTGCACTGCCGAAAAGTTTGTTCATTTTCGTCTCATTCGTTTTTTAGCTTTTTTAGGAAAATTCGAAAATTCTAACATTTTCAAATTTCCAATTTCCAATTTTCGAATTTCCGAAAATTAGAGTTTTCACATTTCCGAAATTCAGGAATTTCGTAACTTCAAAAATTCATAATTAGAAAATAGGGAAATTAGAAAATTAAAAAAAAAAAATCGTAAATTTTGGAATTAATGAATTTGTCAAAATTCGTTAAACGAATTTGGAACTAAACACATTGCACATGTCTACACAGCAGAGATCTTGATCTCCGACTTGAAGGTGCCGCTGTAACTCAAAAGGTTCGAGATCACGATCTCTGACCATTGGGTTATAAGTGGGTTCATAGGTAATAGATCAATACTTGGGTTATGGGGCACGTTGAAGGCCACAGTAGAGATCCTAATCTCTGAATTGAAGTGACATCATAAACCAATGGTCAGAGATCATAATCTCTGCTGTGCCCTTTGATGATGCAACCACAACATCGAAAGGACTGGTAATACATTACATTTTTGTTTTTGTTAAGTGGAGGGGAATTATTACAATTTTGTTTAAAAATTGTGTTTTCCTTTTCCATCTCGAATATGGTCACCATGTAGCAGTCTGTCGCACCTTACACTCCTTTGCTGTAGGGATGACGGAGCAGGGAGTTTACTGCATGTGTAGAGGGAGGGAGTCCGAGGGACAAAAGATAAGCAGTTCAGGTAAATGACTTCACATGTGTGGACGTTGTGTTGACTTTGGGTGTAGTGAACTATCCTCACATAGAACAAACATAAGTATTGACTTATCACCTGTAAACCCAGCACAGGAAAAACACAGAAATCAGGTTTGGCTATATACGCAATCCGCTGTTTTAGCAGCTGGCCTTGCCCGGGGCTGGTCAGCTTTCTCCAACACAAGCTTTGCATGGCATCACTACAATGCCCAGTCTCTGCTCTCATTGGAAAGCATTACCTTACTGGGAGGAGGACAAGCCAAGTTCCAGGTCCACCACATTGTATACTTCTGTCCATCCAGGACAGGCAAGGACTATACCGTATTTATCTGGGTATTGCGCGCTCCGGCGTATAGCGCGCACCCCTAAAGTGGACCCGCATTCCTGTTAAAAATAACATTTTAGTACGTACAGTTTTGGTATCTTGTGCGGCATCCATCGGCGGCCTCGTCGGGTCCGGCGTCCGTCTGCGGCTTTGGTGGTGTCCTCCTCGTCGGGTCCGGCGTCCTTCTGCGGTGTCCTCCCCGCTAAGTTTGAACTACTGCGCCGGCATATACCGAGCGCAGTACACTCGTGTATAGTCGGGCAGGCTCGGCTCCTCTCGCGGTCACGTCCTATGTCCAGGACGTGACCGCGAGAGGAGCCGAGCCTGCCCGACTATACACGAGTGTACTGCGCTCGGTATATGCAGGCGCAGTAGTTCAAACTCGGCGCGGGAAGCGGGGATTGGCGTATATCGCGCACCCACGATTTTGCCCTGAATTTCAGGGCAAAAAAGTGCGCGGTATACGCCGATAAATATGGTAATATTTACCTTATTCCTCCCGCTGGCATGCTTCCTCTATGCTGTATGATTGGTTCCTCAAAGACTCTTCTCCAAGGTGCTGTGACATCATCACATACAAAACAGAACCCATAGCCCATTCCTGTATCTGAGAACAGCATGGGCCTGCCCACAGCCTGGGGTGTTGGAGGAAACGGGTTAGCTCTGGAAGCCTGCCCAGGGCAAGGAATAAGGTATTGAAGCTTTTTCGTCTTCCCCCTATACTTGCCAAGCATTTACCCCTTGGAGTGTGGGGGAAGGGAGTTGGCATTGCACTGCCCGTCGCACAATGCAGGACCAGAGCTTTTTTTCCTCAGAAAATAGGTGCAGGAACTCAACTACGACCCCGTTCAGATTTAAAAAACGGTAGAAGGGTCTTAAAGGGGCATTAAATATCAGGATTGCATTACATACAGAGTGCAGAGTTCAGGGGGTTACACACAGAGTGTAGAGCTGTCACTTGTAAACACAGAAACCAGACTTGGTGATTGTGGTGAGCAGGCACTAAAGGGTCTGAGCCAGAGGTGGAGGAACCGAGTTCCCCCAGAAAAAAAGCCCTGTGCAGGACTATTGGTCCTGCTTTGTACGTGACGATATTGGAGTGTGACCACCAGCCATTGAGAAGTCTTCAAGGGACACGTCACACAGCAAGGAGGAAGCAGTAGTGTATTTAGGTTTTGTGATGCCCTAGGCCTGACTAAACTTGTGCACCCCCCCAATTTAAATATGACACACCCCTTCCTGTCAAGGCCACACCCCTGTTTAAGACCTGCCCTGAACTTTTTGAGTGGGGACACTAGCTCTGAGGGCCTGGGGGGGGGGGGGGATGAATTCCCTCAATTTGCATAATTTCCTCTCACTTCCTGTTTGGTTATGGGGCAGAAAGTGAAGGGAAATCGCTGCAATGGGACAGGGATGGTAAAAAATAAACTGACAGGGGCTATAACCCTCCCTTACTTAATTGGTCATGGAAACTAAAGGCGGATCTGATACACCCGCTCCTCCCATTGGTTTGGCTTCATTACGCATCCAATGGGAAGGGGGAGAGGGGTTTATAAGATGTGCGGTGTGTGTGTTTGGTCGGCAGGAGCAGCTTATGAGGGAGAGGCACCATCTTTGATGTAAGCAACCAGATTTGCTATTTTTCTTTCCTTTTTTCCCTCTGTTGATGATTTTGGCCAATATTCCATTGAGCATTTACATCCTTTTAGATTCCATGCTGGTCGTTTGCCCCATGTGCGGTATGGAGTTATATCTACTTTGACCATGCTGATGGTTCATTTGTACTTATCAGGTATGCAGCTGTTTAACATATGGGAAGCTTTGTTTTTTCCTTCCTTGCTGTCATATATATATATATATATATATCTCTATCTATCTTCTTTTTCTATGCAGTGGTTTTGGGATTAATGCGGGATTAGTGGAGATTGTGGATTTGTCTATCTGCGATTTGAATCTTTTTCTTCAAAATCTTCTATAAGATGGGCCAGGTAATTTTTGTAGCTGCCTGGTCATTTAGGGATTGGGGTAATGATTGACTCATATTGTTTGATTCTTATAATCATTTGTATTTTTTATATGCCCCTCCAGACTGGTCCTTTAGCCCAGTGGTCTCCAAACTGCGGCCCTTTGCTTGATTTTTTCCAGCCCTTGTGGTGATTTTTTATTCATTGGCACCAATGATGGGACAGAATTCCTCCCAATGACCCCAATGATGGGGCACAACTTCTGCCAATAATGGGGCACAACTTCTGCCAATAATGGGGCAAAACTTCTGCCAATAATGGGGCAAAACTCCTGCCAATAATGGGGCAAAACTCCTGCCAATAATGGGGCAAAACTCCTGCCAATAATGGGGCAAAACTCCTGCCAATAATGGGGCAAAACTCCTGCCAATAATGGGGCAAAACTCCTGCCAATAATGGGGCAAAACTCCTGCCAATAATGGGGCAAAACTCCTGCCAATAATGGGGCAAAACTCCTGCCAATAATGGGGCAAAACTCCTGCCAATAATGGGGCAAAACTCCTGCCAATAATGGGGCAAAACTCCTGCCAATAATGGGGCAAAACTCCTGCCAATAATGGGGCAAAACTCCTGCCAATAATGGGGCAAAACTCCTGCCAATAATGGGGCAAAACTCCTGCCAATAATGGGGCAAAACTCCCGCCAATAATGGGGCAAAACTCCCGCCAATAATGGGGCAAAAGTCCCGCCAATGATGGGGCAAAAGTCCCGCCAATGATGGGGCAAAAGTCCCGCCAATGATGGGGCAGAATTCCTCCCAATGACACCAATGATGGGGCAGAATTCCTCCCAATGACACCAATGATGGGGAAGAATTCCTCCCAATGACACCAATGATGGGGAAGAATTCCTCCCAGTGATGGGGCAGAATTCCTCCCAGTGACACCAATGATGGGGGATTTTGTACGTCTAATGGCCACAGTTCGGCCCCCTTAAAGTCTGGAGGACAGTAATCCGGCCCTTTGTTTAGAAAGTTTGGAGACTCCTGCTTTAGCCTATCGCCAGCATTCTCCAACACATGTCTTGGCACATGAGTTTTTGATATAGAATATCTTCCCCTCTCTATAGTACACTTCATACAAAAGGTTCCTCTCCTTGATGCTGTTCCAAGAAATATATTTTATACATTCCTTGCATGTTTCTATCTATATTTTCAGGTAAAGTCTATACATTCTAATATTTTTGCACATCAAACTTTTTCTTTTCAAATTATTTTTTCTTTTTCTATTTATTTCATTCTTTCTGTATATACCTGTTAGGCATTCTGATTATCTAATGGATATCTATGCGTAACCGATTCTAAGAATCAGGCGCATAGATACGACGGCGCAACTCATATCTCGGTTGTGAATCTGGGCCTTAGAGCCTACAACTGTCTTTGTATGCACTTACGTAAAACTGGAGTTTGAATACAAACATTATCATATTTAAACCAAAATCAGCCTCACCTTGGCCAAGGTGCTGTAAGCCAGTCCCAGAATCCCTTGCCATTTGATCTGTGGCATGAAGAAACTTTCAGACTCCAAGATAGAAGCGATGTTGACCAAAAACGTCCCATTCACTCCTTTCGGGACGCCGATGACATCTTTTCCAAGAACTCCAGTCCAACTTCCCTGAGTGTACCTGACCGTTACCGCCGTTCCAAGAGACTGGTATGTAGAGGACCTGCAAAATCAACTCATGATGTAATCCTTGCAACCACGATATGCACGGATGGCGAAACAATTGGCACTTACAAATCGCAAAAAAATAAATCATGAAAATGATAAAATATTTATGCAAGTTTTCTGGCATTTATCTGGCAGAATACAGGTGATGAAGAAAGTACATCAAGCTCTTTAGAGAAGTAAAAAGTTTAAACCGCTCGTGGTTAAAACGCTTTACAAGCAGTGCGCAAAAATGAGTTATGCCCCGTACACACGTGCGTGATTTCCGACGGGAAAAGTTCCCGTTGGAAATCCCGAGGGGAAAGCCGAGAACCTGTCTTTCCCCCTACATACGAGAGAACTGCGATGGATCGTTGGTCAGGAATCCCGGCTGTGTGCATGCTCCATCGCAGCTTTCCCCATAGGAAAATTACTGGGCAAAAGTCTGCCGGTATTGGAAGCAGTTTTATCTGTAAATTCCAAGCAAATGGCTAAATACACGAGGGAGCTGGAGGAGGAGGAGGGAGGAGAAGCAAGGAGAAGAGGAGGGGAGAAGAGGAGGAGGGAGGAGGGGGGAGAAGCAAGGAGGAGGAGGAGGAGAAGCAGGGAGAAGAGTAGGAGGGAGGAGAAGCAGGGAGAAGAGAAGGAGGGAGGAGAAGCAGGGAGAAGAGGAGGAGGGAGGAGAAGCAGGGAGAAGAGAAGGAGGGAGGAGAAGCTGGGAGAAGAGGAGGAGGGAGGAGAAGCAGGCAGAAGAGGAGGAGGGAGGAGAAGCAGGCAGAAGAGGAGGAGGGAGGAGAAGCAGGCAGAAGAGGAGGAGGGAGGAGAAGCAGGCAGAAGAGGAGGAGGGAGGAGAAGCAGGCAGAAGAGGAGGAGGGAGGAGAAGCAGGCAGAAGAGGAGGAGGGAGGAGAAGCAGGCAGAAGAGGAGGAGGGAGGAGAAGCAGGCAGAAGAGGAGGAGGGAGGAGAAGCAGGCAGAAGAGGAGGAGGGAGGAGAAGCAGGCAGAAGAGGAGGAGGGAGGAGAAGCAGGCAGAAGAGGAGGAGGGAGGAGAAGCAGGCAGAAGAGGAGGAGGGAGGAGAAGCAGGCAGAAGAGGAGGAGGGAGGAGAAGCAGGCAGAAGAGGAGGAGGGAGGAGAAGCAGGGAGAAGAGGAGGCGGGAGGAGAAGCAGGGAGAAGAGGAGGGGGGGAGGAGAAGCAGGGAGAAGAGGAGGGGGGGAGGAGAAGCAGGTAGAAGAGGAGGAGGGAGGAGAAGAAGGTAGAAGAGGAGGGAGGAGGAGAAGAAGGTAGAAGAGGAGGGAGGAGAAGAAGCAGGGAGAAGAGGAGGGAGGAGAAGAAGCAGGGAGAAGAGGAGGGAGGAGAAGAAGCAGGGAGAAGAGGAGGGAGGAGAAGAAGCAGGGAGAAGAGGAGGGAGGAGAAGAAGCAGGGAGAAGAGGAGGGAGGAGAAGAAGCAGGGAGAAGAGGAGGGAGGAGAAGAAGCAGGGAGAAGAGGAGGGAGGAGAAGAAGCAGGGAGAAGAGGAGGGAGGAGAAGAAGCAGGGAGAAGAGGAGGGAGGAGAAGCAGGGAGGAGAAGGTAGGAGAGAGGAGAAGCAGGGAGGAGAAGGTAGGAGAGAGGAGAAGCAGGGAGGAGAGAGGAGAAGAAGGTAGGAGAGAGGAGAAGCAGGGAGGAGAGAGGAGAAGAAGGTAGGAGAGAGGAGAAGCAGGGAGGAGAGAGGAGAAGCAGGGAGGAGAGAGGAGAAGCAGGGAGGAGAGAGGAGAAGCAGGGAGGAGAGAGGAGAAGCAGGGAGGAGAGAGGAGAAGCAGGGAGGAGAGAGGAGGGAGGAAAAGCAGGAAGAAGAATCAGGGAGAAGAGGAGGGAGGGAGGAGGAAGGAGGAGGAAGGAGGAGGAATCAGGATTTTTCTCTGCTGCACTTTAGTAACACTTATTGGTCTGGCTTCTCCCCCAGCTTGTGATTGGACAGCAACAGAAAAAGCTACTCTTTTAGTCACTCTGCTCTCCCCTCCCATCAGTATGTTCCCTGCACCACAACACCGCCTGATTGTACTGCTTCTGCTCCCTGTCAAAGCTCTGCTGTACAGTGACTACAAGTAGCCGATACCAGATAAATTGTATCTTTAAAGTGCATAACCATTCTATTACCCCTCTATAGCATCATGCAATTTTTTTCTGACAATGAAGGTGTAGAATGTCATCTTAGCTGGAAGAAAATCATGGCCAGCAGTTTGCAGGAAGAGAAGATATCGCATGTTTTGTCTTACTAAAGAAATGTTTGCTCTCACAATTGGAAAGGAAATAGAAGTTTATCCGGTTGAACAAACTGTGCTACATTTTATTAGTGCGTCTACGGGAAACTAAAACGTGACTACAGCAAAGGCGGCCACCAATCTTTTACAGTTTTCTTTTAGAAAGTAAGAAAGCTTCACCTCTAAAGTGGTTCTAAAGGTACTGTTACATTTTAAGGGTTTCTCCTTGTTAAAAAGGTTGAGAAATGCTGCCTTATACTTTACACCGAGATGAATCATTTGAGAGTGTAAATTTTAGCTTGAGCTATTGAACCCAGTAAAACAATTTTTTTTTCCTTTTCAGGAAGCGAGGAAACATGTTGAGGAGGAGTACCTGCTAGCCAAATAGATCTAAATTTATTAATACAGGCATACCCGCTTTAAGTACACTCACTTTACATACACTCGCGAGTAAGGACATACCTGCGAGTGTATGTAAAGTGCCTTACAAGTACTGTACGGACATTTTGCAGCTGCAGTAAAAGGAGCTGAAGCTCCCAGAGCATAGCCCGCCCTGTTCCAGTGTGCCCCTGACACCTCAACTACAGCTCTTGACACCCCCACTACAGTCCCTGACCCCCCACTACGCCCTAGAAGTGAAAAAGGGTATTGTTTCACTTTAAGTACATTTTCGTTTTACATACATGCTCTGGTCCCATTGTGTACTTAAAAGTGGGGTATGCCTGTATGCAACATTTCATTTTTTATAATAAATGAAAAGTCCTGAATATAATAATAAAAAAATACAAAATCGTGATATATTCCATTTTAGTTTTTTTCCTCCTAAGAAAAGAGCTTATTAGGAGGTGAGCCGCCTCCGGTCAGACAATGACCATATCCTCGGCACGTCAGCATTGTACATAGTCGTGGATCAGCGGCGGTGTCACTGCCTTCCTAGTAAACAGCGCGGATCCCATTACGTGTGTCGCCGCTGTTGCACAAGGGTGGGAGGTGTGTGGAGGACAAACAAACTGACGGTAAACAATTCTCTGGGCTTTAGACAAAATCCTCCGATCTTATCGGATTGTCAGCTTCACAGACAGATTAGGAACCTGAAACTCCACTCTGCTATCTCGCTTCCCTTCCGCTTGCTCTGCACCACCGCCTGAGATTCCCTATAGGAAGAGTCTGGCTCACTACCAGATACCAGGCTATAGGAAAGTGGGCACAGCTGGGCAAACCCTCACAGAGAAGAGTTATTTTTTTTTTTTTTAACCAATCGACCTGCGATTTGATCAAAGCGATCAGAGCTTCAAAAAATTGAAAAGCCATACCTTCCCTTTCAAACGATTTAGACTCGATTTCGATCAAATTCGATTGTAAGTTACAATGATAACTTAATTATTGATCAAAATCTCCTTCTCTATGTGTGGCAAGAGAAAGTGACTTGATTACCCAACCAATGATAAACAGCGAGGATGGAGGAACCACCACCACCACTGGATTCGGGCAGCCACAGTTTGCGTGTCTGCTGGCGCCGAGAAGAGGCCCCTAAGCCTGACGGGACCTCAGAAGAACCCATCCGAGAGGAGCCCATCTGACGGGACCCCAGAAGAACCCATCCGAGAGGAGCCCATCTGACGGGACCCCAGAAGAGTCCATCCAAGAGGAGCCCATCTGACGGGACCCCAGAAGAGTCCATCCAAGAGGAGCCCATCTGACGGGACCCCAGAAGAGTCCATCCAAGAGGAGCCCATCTGACGGATCCCGAGAAGGAGGCCCCTAAGCCCATCTGACGGAACCCCAGAAGAACCCATCCGAGAAGAGCCCACCCGACCGGAGCCCCGAGAAGAGCCCACCCGACCGGAGCCCCGAAGAAGAGCCCATCCGACCGGAGCCCCGAAGAAGAGCCCATCCGACCGGAGCCCCGAAGAAGAGCCCATCCGACCGGAGCCCCGAAGAAGAGCCCACCCGACCGGAGCCCCGAGAAGAGCCCACCCGACCGGAGCCCCGAAAAGAGCCCACCCGACCGGAGCCCTGAGAAGAGCCCACCAGACAGAGGAAAGGAAATGATTTGCAGATCACAGCCATTGAACCAATATTTTCAGAAGGAGAGGTCAGCAATGGAAGCCTTCGAACCTCCTGAGACCAGGATTCCTTTAAATCTAAACTCCAGGCAAACGGCTAAATACACAGATAAAATACACACACCAATCAGCCACAACTCTATGACCAATGACAGGTTACGTGAATAACATGGATTATCTGGTTACAATGACATCGGAAAGTGGGTGGGATAGATTAGGCAGAAAGTGAACATGTTGTCCCTGAAGTTAATGTGTTGAACGCAGAAAAATGGGCATCACAGTTTGTTGTGTATGTAGCCGCAGCCTGGTTAAGGTGCCTTTGTTGACCCGTGTCCATACACACACATATACATATATATATATATATATATATATATATATATATATATATATATATATATATATATATATATATATATATATATTATATAATAATTTACTTTTTGCAATAAAAAAAATTAAACTAATTTCTTTATCGATTTAGAACAATCAGGAACTAGGCAGATTATGAAATCTGCCTAGTAACAGCCAGATAGAAGTGAGTAAAAAAAAAAAAAAGAATTTACATTTTTTTTTTTTACATTAAAGGCAAGCTGTTAATAGAAAGTACATTTTTTAGGGTGGAACTCCACTTGAAAAAAAAAAAATCATTAGCACGTTAATGGGGAAGGCGTGTGTGTGTGGGGGGGGGGGGGGGGTGGAAAGGCAAAACATAATCAGAAACGTAACAATACAACATGCATGAAAGGGAAGTAATTAATATGTCACGTACGCGAACGATTCATAATACGTGGAAATATCAGGATTCGGAGCTCCGGCAACTGCAAAGTTACTGCTTCCCGTGTCCACCAAAATATTTACCTGAAAAAAAGAAACAAAATGTATTGTGAGTTTCAACATGTAATACCACATACGTACAGCAGGGGGCTCCAAACATGGTCAGCTTTTATCCCCCAATTCAAAAGTGTGGCCATATACAATGCCGAAAATGTATTTAAGCCATGGGTGTTCCACCTGTGGCCCTCCAGCGGTTGCAGGACTACAAGTCACCTCATGCCTCTGCCTTTGGGAGTCATGCTTACTACGGGGGTCAGCCTTGCAATGCCTTATGGGACTTGTAGTTCCGCAACAGCTGGGAGGGCCACAGGTTGAGCACCCGTGATTTAAGCAGTTGCTCATCAATTTACCACTTCACCATACCGGCATTTTCACCCCCTTCCTGCCCAGACCAATTTTTTTAGTTTTCAGCACTGTTGCAATTTGAATGACAATTGCGCGGTCATGCAACGCTGTACCGAAATGACATTTTTTTTTTCCCCCCCACAAATAGAGTCTTCGTTGGTGGTATTTGATCATCTCTGCGGTTTTTATTTTTTGCGCTATAAACAAAAGAGCGACAATTAAAAAAATATATATCTTTTTTACTTTAATAAATACCAAAATGTAAAAAATAAAACAAAAAAAACATTTTTTTCCCTCAGTTTAGACCGATATGTATTCTGCTACCCATTTTTGGCAAAAACAAATTAAATAAATCGCAATAAGCGTTTATTGATTGGTTTGCGCAAAAGTTATAGAGTCTACAAAATAGGGGATCGATTTATAGCATTATTCTTTTTTTTTTTTTACTAGTAATGGCAGCAATCTGCGATTTTTATTGTGACTGCTACTTTGCGGCGGACACATCGAACACTTTTGACACGTTTTTGGTACCATTCCCATTTATACAGCGATTAGTGCTATAAAACTGCACCGATTACTGTGTAAATGTGACTGGCAGGGAAAGGGTTAACACTAGGGGGCGAGGAAGGGGTTTAATATGTTCCCTAGGGAGTGATTCTTACTGTAGGGGGGAGGGGACTCACAAGGGGAGGAGACCGATCTGTGTTCCTCTGTATTGGGAACACACATCGATCCCCTCACCTCTGACAGGACATGGATCGGTGTGTTTACATACACAGATCCACACTCCTGTCGTGATCGCCAGACATTGCGGCATCCAGGCACGCGCACCGGGTCACGAGCGGCGCCGCACGCGCGCTCTAGATTGCCGGGAAGAAAAGATGTCATATGACGTCCATCCGGAGGAAGGGAGGGTTCCTGCCGGCGGCATATTATTAAGGCCCGGTAAGGAAGGGGTTAAAAACGCAATTAGGCCTCATGCACACGGGTCGTAATAACGTTAAAAAAAAAATGCCACAAGCTTTGCAGGATTTTTGCAATCGCATCATTTAGCGTTTTTTTTTAACCACTTGCCGACCGCCCACCGCAGTTTTACCGCGGCAGGTCGGCTCGGCTGCGCAAAAATCACGTATGAAACGTGATTTTGCTTTGCGGCCACTAGGGGCTCACTCCTGGCGCTGATGCGAGTGCCCAGCGGGCGCGATCACCGCCAGGCACCCGCGATTGCTCGTGGCAGAGCGAGAACCGGGAGCTGTGTGTGTGTCAACACACAGCTCCCGGTCCTGTCAGGGGGAGAAATGACTGATCGCATGCTCATACAATGTATGAACAGCGATCTGTCATTTCTCATAGTCAGTCCCACCCCCCCTTCAGTTAGAACACACCCAGGGAACATAATTAACCCCTTGATCGGCCCCTAGTGTTAACCCCTTCCCTGCCAGTGACATTTTTACAGTAATCAGTGCATTTTTATAGCACTGATCGCTATAAAAATGCCAATGGTCCCAAAATTGTGCAAAAGTGTCCGAAGTGTCCGCCATAAGGTCGCAGTACCGATATAAAACGCTGATCACCGCCATTACTATTAAAAAAAATATTAATAAAAAAAAATGCCATAATTCTATACCCTATTTTGTAGACGCTATAACTTTTGCGCAAACCAATCAATATACGCTTATTGCGATATTTTTTTACCAAAAATATGAAGAAGAATACGTATCGGCCTAAACTGAGGAAAAAATTTATTTATAGATTTTTTGGGGGATATTTATTATAGCGAAAAGTAAAAAATATTCTTTTTTTTCCCAAAATTGTCGCTCTATTTTTGTTTATAGCGCAAAAAATAAAAAAACGCAGAGGTGATCAAATACCACCAAAAGAAAGCTCTATTTGTGGGGAAAAAAAGGACGTCAATTTTGTTTGGGAGCCACGTTGCACGACCGCGCAACTGTCAGTTAAAGCGACGCAGCGCCAAATCGCAAAAAGTGCTCTGGTAAGGTAGGGGGTAAATTCTTCCGGGGCTGAGGTGGTTAAAGTAACAGATTTCATGTCCAACGAGATTTGGAATTTATAGTCACAGCAGACAGAAATCTGTGCTCCGACGTTCTGAAACCATTCGGGTTTGTTCACACGAGCTCTTACTGCTCCCCAACAGCTAGCGTTTCTCAACTTCAGTCCTCAAGGCGCACCCCAACAGGTCATGTTTTCAGGCTTTCCATTATTTTGCACAGGTGATTTGATCAGTTTCACTGCCTTAGTAATTACCACAGCCTTTTCATCTGAGGGAAATCCTGAAAACATGACCTGTTGGGGCGCCTTGAGCAGGGCTGTCTTAATGAGAGGGCACACCTGGGCAATGCCCAGGGGCCCCAGCTGCATGGGGTGTCACTGCACTTTCCCCAAAGCAGCTGGTCCTTGACCCCACGCTGGCCCGAAATTGGGGGCCCCATGATGGCACTGAGAGTGATAGATACACAGGGGAGGCAGTCTGCCTCCTACCTACTTGATGTCTGTTTACCTTCACTGTCATCATTGTAGGGGCCCCAGATCATTCCTTTGCCCAGGGGCCCATGATGCTATTAAGACGGCCCTGGCCTTGAGGACTGGCATTGAGAAACACTGCACTAGCTGTTGGGGGGCAGTAAAAGCCCATGGTCCAAATGACTAAAATAGCAGGTTTGATGGATAGACGTCCCATGAATATGAATGATTGAAGCAAAGACAAAAGGAATGAACAAACGTATTAAGTGGATTTACTACCGGCACCCGGGCCTGGAGACAGAAGCACATGGAAGTTTCAACAAGAATGTGATAATGGGGAGGTTGACAGCGAGCCAACGCTTAAACAGCCACGGCGCTGACAGTGCGGAGATTAATAGCGCGCTGAGCGAGCAGTTTTGGAAATATGTTAATACAGCAAAATATGGAAAATCCGAATAAAAACGTACGATGGGCCTATTAATCTCACAGGAAAGGTCAGATCTCATGTTGGGGAGAAATATGTGCGGATCAGGAATTTTACACGGCGTCCTCCTCTGCAGTATAGAAAAGACGCATTCATGGCTCCGCCCACGACCCGGTGTCACCCACATAGGGGCCTGACAAAGGCCACACAGGGGCATTGTATATTATACAACAGACATGGGGGGAGCGAGCGGGACAGTCCTGAAAATGTAATACTGTCCATAAGACTGAACCGTCCTGTGTTCAGGCAAAAATATCAACCTTCTAAAAAGGCAGAAAATATATTTAAAAAATATATATATTATTAACAATAATTCTTATAGTATATTTAATTTTCTTATATTATATTAAACATAAAAACACACACACTATAATATTATATATATATATATATATATATATATATATATATATATATATATATATATATATATATATATATATATATATATATATATATATATATATATATATATATATATATATATATATATATATATATATATATATATATATATATATATACACACACATATACATACACATATATATATACACACACACGTCTAAGGCGAGTGTTTTAGCACCCCAAGCTTGGCACACATGTAGCCACACTCTTCCTCTACAAGTGTGCAAAGTTTGTTGTCCGGGGGACCTACGGCCGGGAAGCACCGATTTTTTAAACCTGGGCACCCCCTCCATAGACTCCCATGTTAAATGGTAATTTCTCCAGTGAATTTCGGGACCCGGTACCGGCCAGTCGTAGGTCCCCTGGACCCGGAAATTGGCACACATGTATCCCCATCTCTCCTCTTCAAGTGTGCAAAGTTTGTTGTCTGGGGGACCTACAGCTGGGGAGCACCGATTTTTCAAATCCAGGCACCCCTTCCATAGACTCCCATGTTAAACATCGGTCCAGTCATGGGCACAGTAAGGCATGGGCACAGTGAGGCATGCACATGGACACCCTAGGCTTATACTCGAGTCAATACATTTTCCCATTTTTTTTTTGTAAAATTAGGTGGCTCGGCTTATATTCGGGTCAGCTTATACTCGAGAGTATATATATATATATATATATATATATATGCAGTAGGGAACCGGGAAGTGAAGCCGCAACGCTCGACTTCCTGATTCCCTTTCCCTCACCGAGGATGGCGGCGGGGGGCAGCCGAGAGAAGAGCGATTCATCGGCTTCAGGCTGCCGACATCGTGGGCACCCTGGACAGGTAAGTGTCCCTATTTTAAAAGCCAGCAGCTGCAGTATTTCTAGCTGCTGACTTTTAAAGCGGGAGTTCACCCTAAAAAAAAATTTTTTACCTTAGGATTGAGGCTCATTTTGTGAAGGGGAATCGGGTGTTTTTTTTTAAATCGAAGCAGTACTTACCGTTTTAGAGAGCGATCTTCTCCGCCGCTTCCGGATATGGGTCTTCGGGACTGGGCGTTCCTATTTTGATTGACAGGCTTCCGACAGGCTTCCGACGGTCGCATCCATCGCGTCACGAGTAGCCGAAAGAAGCCGAACGTCAGTGCGGCTCTATACGGCGCCTGCGCACCGACGTTCGGCAACTTTCGGAAAATCGTGACGCGATGGATGTGACCGTCAGAAGCCTGTCAATCAAATAGGAACGCCCAGTCCCACAGCCCATACCCGGAAGCGGCGGAGAAGATCGCTCTCTAAAACGGTAAGTACGGCTTCGATTTAAAAAAAATATCCGATTCCCCTTGACAAAATGAGCCTCAATCTAATGTTAAAAATTAACATTTCTGGGTGAACCTCCACTTTAATATTTTTTTGGGGCGGACCACCGCTTTAAAAAGACTAAGACAGCAATGGAAGCTCCCATTGTTCTATCCCTAAAAGGTTCACTTTTTGGAGGCTTAAAAAGGGTAACTCCACTTTCAAGAAAAAAAAAAAAAAAAAAAAGATAGGAAATGTAGAAAAAAAAATATTATATAGCGAATACAATTGAGGCACAAGTCATATTGTAATTGAATGCCATTAACAAATGACCTTTCCTTTTTAATCCGTAGCACCGATTTTCTATGAAACGCAATATGGCAGCCTGAAGGTGTGCTGTACACCATCGGGCCCCTTACAGGTGTAATGCCTGTACCCCCTCATGGCGGCCCTGGGTGTACAGGCTGTCCCCCAAAAATGTAATTTCCTGCTTGTGTGATTGGCTCACTAATTTTCCCAGAAGTCTACACTAAGATAGATACAAGTCAGATTTCAGGCATCCCCTGCAACAAAAATGTCATTTTTGGAGAGATACTTCCAATAGGAAATCACATCTAAAAAGGATGCAGACCCTGCCACTTTCATCATTAGAACCCTGCAAGTGCAGCAGCTGATTGCTCATAAAACCACTCCCAGCTGTAATGGACTACAGCTTAAATTTGATGCCACTGCATACTAATCAGCCGGCCCATTCACATCTTTCCAGTGTGGCACCCAATGGGCCCTAGTTTGATCTGTCAGAGAAATTGACAGCTGGATTCTGATTGGTTGATTGGGCAACACAGGAGGGTTTCTTTCTTTCCCTATACATCATCGTCCATCAGCATCTCCTTCCAGCTGGCTGGATAGAAAATGAAACATTTCTTTACTGCTCAACGACCAGAAATCACTTTAACAGATCTCGCGTCTCTCTATATTTTTCAGCGGGTTAATAGATGTGAAAATTAGCAGCCAATTTAAATAATGCCTCATTGAACACAAAGATTCCTAATTACATTACAAGCCCATCTGCTTCGCGAACGGCTTGCGAGCGCCGCACACTCAAATCGCTTTCTGGCCCGGCTCGGCTGGGTTTTTGCTCGCCATTATTACATGTTATTATTGGCGCTCGTTTTGTTAATCATGTACTTTTGGCACTTTATAATGAGGAAAGCAGCTCATCTGTTTAAACATATGTTTCGTCAAAGGAGCTGCCTGGCGCCGTGTCATGCATCACGTCTCTTCCAGCCATACCGCCATCTGTCGGAGGATCCCCCAATCCGCAGGAAGAAAAAATTAAGAAAATAAAAACAGCAAGAATTTACTAAAGCGGGATCCTGTGCCGAGATGTCGGCAATTATCAACGTCGCTGGATTTAGCGGTTATGCTCAGTTTTTAAAAATTCAAGATTTACACATTTTAAAACAAAGCTCGAAGTACGTTTGAATGTTGGTCATGGGGGGTCAAGTTTTTTTTTTTTGCTAGTAAATTACTTAGAAAAAAAAAAAAATATATTATATATATATATATATATATATATATATATATATATATATATATATATATATATATATATATATATATATATTTGGTCATTAAAAACGATTGTGTGTAGCAGGGCTGTGGAGTCGGTAGATAAATGTTCCGACTCCTCAGTTTTATGTACTTCCGACTCCTCTGTATTAATATGCAATTGTATTTTATACATTCCTTGAGAGAAAGAAACGCAACCTACCAAAGGACTACTGGCTGGGAAGCCAACAGTCTACTGCAGGGGTCTCAAACTCAAATTACCTGAGGGCCACAAGACAAGTTTCCATATCCCATGGGGGGCCGCATGCAAACTTTCCAACTTCAAAAACAGTACTGGTGTCAGCGAACGCATTATTAACCCTGACCACTACACTGCACACTGACCACTACACTACACACTGACCACTCACCATCAGGGTACAGCACATCAGGGCACAGCACATATGAGTGCACAGCGCACATCAGGGTACAAAGCCCAGCACATCAGGGCACAGCACATAGGGGTACAGCACAACAGGCCACATCAGGGTGCACGGCACAGTGCAAGACATGGCACAGTGCAGGACATGGCACAGTGCAGGACATGGCACATCAGGGCACGGCACATGGCACATCAGGGCACGGCACATGGCACATCAGGGTACATGAAACAGCACATCAGGGTACAAAGCCCAGCACATCAGGGTACATGGGGCACATCAGGGTACAAAGCCCAGCACATCAGGGTACATGGGCCACATCAGGGTACATGGGCCACATCAGGGTACACGGGCCACATCAGGGTACACGGGCCACATCAGGGTACACGGGCCACATCAGGGTACATGGGCCACATCAGGGTACATGGGGCACAATCAGAGCACATCAGGGCACATGGGGCATATCAGGGCACATGGGGCATATCAGGGCACATGGGGCACATAGGGGCATATCAGGGCACATGGGGCACATGGGGCACATACGAGCACACCAGGGCACATGGGGCACATGAGAGCATATCAGGGCACAATCAGGGAACATTGGGCACACCAGGGAACATGGGGCACATGAGAGCACATCAGGGCACAGCACATCAGGACAGGGCACATGGCACATCAGGGTACAGGACATGGCACATCAGGGTACAGGACATGGCACATCAGGGCACAGCACATCAGGACAGGGCACATGGCACATCAGGGTACAGGGCACATGAAACAGCACATCAGGGTACAAAGCCCAGCACATCAGGGTACCCCATGTACCCTGATGTGCTGGGCTTTGTACCCTGATGTGCTGTTTCATGTGCCCTGATGTGCCATGTGCTCTGATGTGCTGGGCTTTGTACCCTGATGTGCCGTTTCATGTGCCCTGTACCCTGATGTGCCATGTGCCCTGATGTGCTACTCCCCGGCAGCCCCCCTCTCTTCTCGTCCATCTCAGATGATGTCACAAGCAAATGGGGATGGACGAGAAGAGAGAAGGGGCCGCCGGGGAGTAGCAGTGTGACATGAGAGACAAGTGAACTTATGACAGACGCTTCCTGCGCTACTCTTCATGCACCTCGATCTACACTTCCGCGGGACACGCCCTGCCTGCGGGCCATTTAAAACCGGTCCGCGGGCCGCAAATGGCCCGCGGGCCGGTACTTTGAGACCCCTGGTCTACTGTATTGCACAGTTTAAGCAAAAGACAGACACAATGAAAACAACGTTTTTTTATTCTAAAACATGATTTTCCTAGGAGAATCCCATAGTCATGTTTAAAGTTTAAGCTAACAATCGGAGTTTACAAGTTTTTATAGCCTTAGCTAAATGACAGCAGTTTTTCTAATGGTTTACAGCTTCAGTCTTGAACTATTGGCCCTCCATTCCCTTCACTTATACAAGTGTCTCACTCTCTAGTCCTGCAAAAAACATATTTAATCCCTTATCAGTGAGAGGCTAGGTTACCCATGGGCGCTGCGTTCCCTGTAACAGCAGAACACAACACTAAGGAAAGTATAAGTATTGCAGCTCCTAATTGTGCGCTGCGTGCCATATAGTGAAGCACATGAAAAGCATGCTTCTTCACGGTCACTTAACGTGTTCGTTTTGCGGTTACGTGAGGCACTGCATGCATTGGTCTTTATTCTTACAGTAGAGAAGACATTAATTATAACTTTTTGTGAATTGGGACATTTAAACTTGCTTTTTTTTTTTTTATTCCAATCTAAATTTAGTAGGAGTCGGAGTCGGAGTCGGTGCATTGTTTGCCGACTCCAGGTACCCAAAATTTCCCCCGACTCCTCGACTCCGACTCCACAGCCCTGGTGTGTAGGCTCCAGAGCATTTTTCTCGATGAGAAAAATGGGCATTAAAAATTTAGAACATGCTCTATTCTTTCTCGGCATTTTTCACGTCGTGTAGGCTTTAACGACGGGGGAAAACACGCGCATTCTCGGTAGCAAGTTATGAGAAGGGAAATTTGTATAATCAGCCCAAAGGCTGGCGCCATCCGAATGGAATTTCCCCTTTATAGTGCCGTCGTACGTGTTGTACGTCACCGCGTTTTGCTCGAGCATTTTTTCCCACGATCGTGTGTATGCAAGGCAGGCTTTACAGGAATCACGTAGAGAAAAACGTGTTTTTTTTTTTCCATGACATTAAAAACGGTCGCGTGTACGCGGCATTACACCCTAGAGAATAAAATGGTGGTTGTTGCATTACTTTATGTCACACTGTATTTGCGCAGCTGTCTTACAAGGCACTTTGACTTAAAAAAAAAAAAAAAAAAACACCACAACAGTAAAGTTAGCCCAATTTTTTCTTTTATATTGTGAAAGAGAATGTTACACCGAGTAAATTGATACTCAACATGTCACACTTTAAAATTGCGCCGCTCATCGGCCAGGTATGGTATAAAATACATTAGGATTGGACTGGTACAGATACAAAGCATTTGAGAGAGTATCGGTACTTGCGCAAATGTGCTGATACCCAAAACTGGAAGGAGCGTCAGTTTGTGAGCAGAATGCCTCCTTCCTGCTCTGCTCAGGCCAGCTGTACTCTATGGTGGGTGCCATTCCTGCCTCCTCCTCCCAGCTATCTCCTCTGGCGGGTGCCATCCCCACCTCTTCCTATCCCCTGGAATCCCTGGCAGGTCCCATCCCCGCCTCCTTCTCCCCTCCAGCCTCCATCTCTCGCAGGTGCCATCCCTGCCTCTTCCTCCCCTCCGGCCGGCTGCCATCTCTGGTAGGTGTCCTACCCTCTGGCCGGCTGCCATCTCTGGTAGGTGTCCTACCCTCTGGCCGGCTGCCATCTCTGGTAGGTGTCCTACCCTCTGGCCGGATGCCATCCCCACCTCCTCCTACCCTCTGGCCGGATGCCATCCCCACCTCCTCCTACCCTCTGGCCGGATGCCATCCCCACCTCCTCCTACCCTCTGGCCGGATGCCATCCCCACCTCCTCCTACCCTCTGGCCGGATGCCATCCCCACCTCCTCCTACCCTCTGGCCGGATGCCATCCCCACCTCCTCCTACCCTCTGGCCGGATGCCATCCCCACCTCCTCCTACCCTCTGGCCGGATGCCATCCCCACCTCCTCCTACCCTCTGGCCGGATGCCATCCCCACCTCCTACCCTCTGGCCGGATGCCATCCCCGCCTCCTCCTACCCTCTGGCCGGATGCCATCCCCGCCTCCTCCTACCCTCTGGCCGGATGCCATCCCCGCCTCCTCCTACCCTCTGGCCGGATGCCATCCCCGCCTCCTCCTACCCTCTGGCCGGATGCCATCCCCGCCTCCTCCTACCCTCTGGCCGGATGCCATCCCCGCCTCCTCCTACCCTCTGGCCGGATGCCACCCCCGCCTCCTCCTACCCTCTGGCCGGATGCCATCCCCGCCTCCTCCTACCCTCTGGCCGGATGCCATCCCCACCTCCTCCTACCCTCTGGCCGGATGCCATCCCCACCTCCTCCTACCCTCTGGCCGGATGCCATCCCCACCTCCTCCTACCCTCTGGCCGGATGCCATCCCCACCTCCTTTTCTCTTTTTCTATCGGGTTTCGGCTTTAAAAATGTTACTTAAACTACGAGTCAAGCCGAGTACAAAACAGGCCGAATGCCGGGTGAAATCGTCCGGTTCAATAAAAACCGGCTGATATTCAGCCCATGTGAAAAACCATCAGCCGACCGGCTCCAGCGCTGACCTGAGTGTTCTGGGGAGAGGGGCCACCCCCCTGTCAGAACACAATAGCTCAGTGGGGGAGATCGCTGTACTAACATTGGATCGTTAGCACAGCGGCTGACTTGAGCGGTCAGTTTTTTTCCGTGCGTACTACAGACTTTGTAAGCCAAAACGCAATAACTTTTGGCCGTATGCTCGGCCAACTTGCTTTTTGATAAACTGTGGAATATGTATGAACTCTAGTAATGACTTTTTTAAGTACCAAATGAGTGAGGCTGGCAGGGGCTCAGCTGGCAGCCCAACGCCCTCTGCATGATAACAGGCAGAAGGTTGAGCTCGCCTCATTTGTATGGTGAAACCTTCACTCCATCTTAAAGTTTGAGAACTGTGAGCAAAACAAAAGACGCCTTCAGTTACCTTCATTACCCAGAAGACCTTCTTCTGTGTCCTTCTACGATTGGCACAAAAGCAGCTTTTTGATCTAAAGGGTACTAGAGGGCATCTTGTGGCATCTGCTCTTAGGGAGAACTTTTACAAAAATGTAAACTCCAGTAAAGTTCACTTTAAAATGATTCTAATGTAAAGTACCTAAGTGTCCAAGTGCCTTATGATACCTTCAAACACCCTGGTAAGGACCAATGTTGATGGGCCTTTGGCTTGTGTCATTGCTCATTTGCGTCAGTTTAACCACTTAAGGACCGCCTCCTGCACATTTACGTCGGCAGAATGGCACGGCTGGGCACAGGCACGTACCTGTACGTCCCCATTAAGTGCCCAGCCATGGGTTGCGCGCGCCTGCGACCGGGTCCGAAGCTCCGTGACCCCACCCGCGGGACCCAATCGCCGCCGGTTTCTCGCGATCACAGGAGCTGAAGAATGGGGAGAGGTGTGTGTAAACACACCTTCCCCGGCACGGTCACTGATCGTCTGTTCCCCGATATAGGGAAAGGCGATCAGTGACGTCACACGTCCCGCCCAGCCCCCTTACAGTTAGAAACACATATGAGGTCACACAACCCCTACAGCGCCCCCTTGTGGTTAACTCCTAAACTGCAATTGTCATTTTCACAGTAAACAATGAATTTTTATAGCACTTTTTGCTGTGAAAATTACAATGGTCCCAAAAATGTGTCAAAATTGTCCAATGTGTCCGCCATAATGCCGCAGTCACGAAAATAAATAAATAAATCGCTGATCGCCGCCATTAGTAGTAAAAAAAATATATATATTAATAAAAATGCCATAAAACTATCCCCTATTTTGTAAACGCTATAAATTTTGCGCAAACCAATCGTTAAACCAGTGGGCTTCACATCACCCTGAAGATGGTAGTGTGCTCGGAGGGGACAGCAAAGTCAGTTTCCAAAAAAACATTTAGAAAAGCTACAATACGATACGAAATACCGCTTTGTATTGTATTTGGTCTACACAGCACAGGGGTTTAAAAAAAAAAAAAGGAAATACGCTTTAAGTCCTGATGTCAAGTTTCTAAACTACCCAAATATAGTGCCTTAGGCAGAGGCGGCCTGTCCATTAAAGCGGAGTTCCAGCCACAATTTCACTTTTTAACCACTTGCTTACTGGGCACATAAACCCCCTTCGTTCCCAGGCGAAATCTCAGCGTCCGGCACTGCGTCGCTTTAACTGACAATTGCGCGGTCGTGCGACGTGGCTCCCAAACAAAATTGGCGTCCTTTTTTCCCCACAAATAGAGCTTTCTTTTGGTGGTATTTGATCACCTCTGCGGTTTTTATTTTTTGCGCTATAAACAAAAAAAGAGCGACAATTTAAAAAATATATATATTTTTTTTACTTGTTGCTATAATAAATATCCCAATTTTTTTTTTAAAAAACTATTTTTTTTCTCAGTTAAGGCCGATACGTATTTTTCGACGTATTTTTGTAAAAAAAAAAAAAAAATCGCAATAAGCGACTGGTTTGCGCAAAAGTTATAGCGCCTACAAAATGGGGAACAGAATTATGATTTTTTTTATTATTTTTTTTTTTACTAGTAATGGCGGGGATCTGCGATTTTTATTGGGACTGGGATATTGCGGCGGGCGTATCGGACACTTTTGACACAAATTTGGCGCCATTCACATTTATACAGCGATCAGTGCTATAAAAATGCACGAATTACTGTATAAATGTGACTGGCAGTGAAGGGGTTAACACTAGGGGGTGAGGAAGGGGTTAACTGTGTAGCCTGGGTGTGTTCTAACTGTGTGGGGGGAGGGGGGTGACTGGGGGAGGTGACTGATGCTGTATCTCTATGTACAAGAGACACAGATCGGTCTCCTCTCCTCTGACAGCACGTGGAGCTCTGTGTTTACACACAGAGCTCCACGTCCCTGCTGTCACCTGCCGTGTCACCGACGATCGCGTGTACCCGGCGGACATCGCGGCCGCCAGGTACACGCATCGGGTCTTCGGCGATGCGCCGGGACAGTTTTTACCCGCCGCGCGCCACCCAGTGGCGCGCGCGGGTAATGCACATAAAAGGCCGTGTTTAAACGGCCACTTGGCACTTGAGAGCCGCGCTGCGGACGTATTTTGTCTATAGCGCGGATCTCAAGTGGTTAAATATAAATACCCCTGTAATACACAAGCTTAATGTATTCTAGTAAAGTTAGTCTGTAAACTAAGGTCTGTTTTGTTAGGTTGTTACAGCATTTAGACACTTTATAAAATAGAAATTGACTGGGGCCATCTTAAGTGTGGGCATCATGAAGCCAGACTGTATGACTTCCTGGATTTCAGCCTTGCAGACCTCGCACATGCTCAGTGCTGCACAAGCAGTGTCAGATCAGGTTTCAGCACCTGTGCTGTCCAAGTCACATGATTCTTTGAGACTGGGGAGTGCACAGACTCCTGGAAAGTTACACCCACTACATTCCCAGGAGTCTGTGCGGTGTAGGTTAGGAAGCTTAAGCACCTAGGTGCAGGAAGTTGGAAGATTAACTATTCTGCCTAGCAACAACACTTTGAAGGCATCTAAAAAAAAAAAAAAATTTTCGTAAAGGACTAATGACATTTTTTTTAAAACTACTGATGTAATGTTATATTTATGGGTGGAACTCCACTTTAAGGGCGCACAGGTGCCTCCCCCCCCAATCCATGCATCTGGCCTATTTCAAAACGCCGGATGCATGAATTCCGCATTTTTTTGAAGCACCGATTAGAGCCAGAGGCTTAAAAATAGGGTGGGCTCAGAGAATACGCTCGGAGCCCACCCAGGTGTGTGAGAATAGCGAATGAATATTCACTATTCTCACACTGAATCTCCTTTCCACCAATCAGGACCCGTTTCCCATTTGGCCCGAAAGGAGAAGCATTCTGATTGGCCACAAAGCAGGGAGGAGACAGAAGTAACCGAGCAGGGGGAAGCCATCCCAGATTGCCTGCCATAGATGGGGTAAGTGCTTTGACCGAGGGGGGCTGCGGGAGCACGGTTTGCCATCGCGCCCCCCCAAAAAAAGGGCCTACATTGATGGACTTTGGGGTTGTGTCATTAATGCTTGTTGTAAATTAGTCTAAGATGCTTTTGAGATCATTTAGAATATATTGACAAGCCCCATTAGCCAACAAGACTATAGAGTTATTTCTACAGGGTCACTACCCTTTGCAACCCTTTGGACAGCGGCTCACCTCTCTTACATATGCTAAAAGTTGATGTCCCAGTTCCTGTCTTCAGCTGTCAAAGGGCACTTGTGAGAACGTGGAGTTGTGTATATGTCGGGAATTATATCTGACAGGTTTGCCTGATAAAGGTTCTTCATTCTGAACAAAACCTTCAGTTTCTAAATGTCAAAGTTAGTTAGAACATTGACTGTTAAATGCCATACCTTCTGCAGCTCGGAAGGAGGCTGTCCATACATAATGCGTGCTGTAACATGCATCAAAAACACACATTATTGTGTACGCACAAGTGTAAAAAAAAAAAAAAAAAAGTCCAAAAACAGGAAAAAACTGGATCATACCAACCAGCATGTGAGAAGATAACACATGGGCTCCGACTATTCAATCTTGTATATACAGATAACCCACTGTGATCTTTATGCAATTTAGAGGACCCTGTGGACGTCTCCTGTGGGTAGTCTGGGAATATTTTATTAGTAAGGATTCTGTTACAGCAGTCTGTCTCTGTATTTTACTGTAAAGGGTTTCCAGCGAAAAAAAAAAAAAAAATTCTATTGTCAGTGAACCAATCTGATGGTGGTCATTGGTTTGTGACAACAGACGGGGAAACCTGTCAGACTTGTGTAGTGGCATTTCATTACCATGATAAGTTCAGCTATGCGATACGTTCCAGCTCTTCCTTGTAACATACCCTGACAACTTACATTCCTACCCATCTTAGAACTTAGAATTATAACCTACAATCCTTACTAGTGCTGACTATCCACACCTCCAACATGACCCACCACTGGATACTCTCTATACATACAACATGACGCCCCCAACATGACCCACCACTGGATACTCTCTATACATAGGACATGACACCCCCAACATGACCTACCACTGGATACTCTCTATACATAGAACATGACACCCCCAACGTGACCTACCACTGGATACTCTCTATACATAGAACACGACACCTGCAACATGACCCACCACTGGATACTCTCTATACATAGAACACGACACCCCCAACGTGACCCACCACTGGATACTCTCTATACATAGAACACGACACCCCCAACGTGACCGACCACTGGATACTCTCTATACATAGAACACGACACCTCCAACATGACCCACCACTGGATACTCTCTATACATAGAACACTACACCCCCAACATGACCCACCACTGGATACTCTCTATACATAGAACACGACACCCCCAACATGACCCACCACTGGATACTCTCTATACATAGAACACGACACCTGCAACATGACCCACCACTGGATACTCTCTATACATAGCACATGACACCCCCAACATGACCCACCACTGGATACTCTCTATACATAGCACACGACACACCCAACATGACCCACCACTGGATACTCTCTATACATAGAACATGACACCCCAACATGACCCACCACTGGATACTCTCTATACATAGAACACGACACCCCAACATGACCCACCACTGGATACTCTCTATACATAGAACACGACACCCCCAACATGGCCCACCACTGCATACTCTCTATACATAGAACATGACACCCCAACATGACCCACCACTGGATACTCTCTATACATAGCACATGACACCCCCAACATGACCCACCACTGGATACTCTCTATACATAGCACACGACACACCCAACATGACCCACCACTGGATACTCTCTATACATAGAACATGACACCCCAACATGACCCACCACTGGATACTCTCTATACATAGAACACGACACCCCAACATGACCCACCACTGGATACTCTCTATACATAGAACACGACACCCCCAACATGGCCCACCACTGCATACTCTCTATACATAGAACATGACACCCCAACATGACCCACCACTGGATACTCTCTATACATAGAACATGACACCTCCAACATGACCCACCACTGGATACTCTCTATACATAGAACACGACACCTGCAACATGACCCACCACTGGATACTCTCTATACATAGAACACGACACCCCCAACATGACCTACCACTGGATACTCTCTATACATAGAACATGACACCCCAACATGACCCACCACTGGATACTCTCTATACATAGAACACGACACCTGCAACATGACCCACCACTGGATACTCTCTATACATAGAACACGACACCCCCAACATGACCTACCACTGGATACTCTCTATACATAGAACATGACACCCCCAACGTGACCTACCACTGGATACTCTCTATACATAGAACATGACACCCCAACATGACCCACCACTGGATACTCTCTATACATAGAACACGACACACCCAACATGACCCACCACTGGATACTCTCTATACATAGAACATGACACCCCCAACGTGACCTACCACTGGATACCCTCTGTACATACAACACAACACCCCCAACATGACCCACCACTGGATACTCATACATAGAACAATACACCCCCAACATGACCAACCACTAGATACTCTATACATAGAACACTACATCTCCAACATGACACTATCATAATACAATTCTATTACATTCTATACATAGAACACACAAACAAATACTGGCCCTTTAAGTGTATGCGAGACACCGTGCACACACACACGTTTATGGGAAGCATGACGTGCTGCAGTCACTGAAAAAATAATAATAATAATATGGCCCTTTAAGTGTGCGCAGGGCGCCCGACACATGGGGGGGGGGGGGGTGACGACTGATGAGTCCCACCTGTATGGGGGGGGGACTCTGATGATGGGGACGCCTGATATATAGGGGGGAACCTGTTGTAAAGGGGGACTCTGATGAGGACACTTGATATAAAGGGGGATGGTGATGAGGACAGCTTATGTTTTATTTTACTTGAAATGTGGATAATTTAAAGCACAGAATGCATTAAGATAAAAAACCTTCTGTCTTTTAATGTGGTCGTAGTGCATTTAGCTGTGGACATGGGTCAGCATGAACACCCTGACAGGTCTGTGACTATGCTGCCCCATACACAACAAACTGCCATGTCCCATTTTATCTAATTTCAACACAAACTTCAGGGACAACATGTTTTCTTTCTGCCCAATATATCCCACCCACTTTCAGGTGCCATTGTAATGAGATACTCAATGTCATTCACTTAACTTGTCAGTGGTCATAAAGTCATGGCTGACCGGCGCAAGCAGACACAAGACATTTCTGTTCCCATGGTGCGACTCTCACACCACATTGCACAATGACATCACAGCGGCCCGGCAGAAGTCACATGTCATGTCAGACACATGGGGAACGTCAGGTGATAAAACTCATTTGAGAATCCTTCAGGTCTTGTCGGGTGGGTTCTGAGATTTGAACACTGACCTCTGTGTGCGGCGCAATCAGCTGAGAGATTCCTGAGAGACTCTGATGATCACATGGAATCTCATGACTCCGAGCTTTACATCTCACTGACCAGAAATGTCTTTAATCCTCAGAAGCTCGGAAAAGAGAGAAATGCCAAACCAGGGTGTGATGGAGCTCATGGGTAAAAAAACACACAACACAATAGAAAAGCAATGTCTTGGTACGCTGACGCCTTAAGAGTTTCCTTCACTGGAACTAAGGGGTCAAGCCCAACCCTGAAAAATAACCCCCCACCATAATACCCCCTCCACTAAAGTTTTGGACCAGTGCACAAAGCAAGGTTCATTAAGAGATAGATGAGCGAGTTTGGGGTGGAGGAACCTGACTGGCCTGCACACAGTCCTGACCTCAACCTGATAGAACACTTTTGGGATGAATTCGAGTGGAGGTTGCGAGCCAGGCCTTCTCATCCAACATCAGTGCCTGACATCACAAATGTGCTTCTGGAAGAATAGTCAAACATTCCCATATAGACACACTCCTAAACCTTGTGGACGGCCTTCCCAGAAGAGTTGAAGCTGTTATAGCGGCAAAGGGTGGGCCAAGTCAATATTGAACCCTACGGACTAAGACTGGCATGCCATTAAAGTTCATGTGTGTGTAAAAGGCAGGTGTCCCAATACATTTGACAATATAGTGTATGTACACTGCAAGGATTTTAGCTTTGTTGCAGATTCCAACCTTTTGTTATTCTGAAGAAATAGCGGTTTGTCTGTGTCTGAGTAAATCTGTATGGAAGTGGTTTTATAATCATCAATCAGCTGCTGCACCTGCAGGGTTCGAATAAGGAAAGTGGCAGGTACTGCAACCCCTTAGACATATCCTATTGGGAGTATCTCACCAGAAATGTAATTTTTGTTGCAAGGAGAAAACAAAAAAAAAAAAAAAAAAAAAATCGGTCTTGTATCTTAGTGCAGAACTTTGGGAAAATCAGTGAGCCAATCACACAAGCAGGAAATTACATTAATTTGGGGGGGGGGGGGGGGGGGGCTTTCTGTACACCACCTGAATACAGAACACATCCAGGTCGTCCTATTGCAGAAATTTACAGCGGCTGGAGATTGATATAAAGAAGTCATTTTTAACAGCGCCGGCGACTCCCTACACCATAAGTATGAGCATAGCGTCTGTTCAGCCTATTGATCGTCCTTACAGGCGGCGAAAAGGGACGCCACCCCCCCCCCCCCCCGTTGCTTCTATCGACTTGCCCTTGCCTTGAGTCGGAGAAGGGAACCGCTGGCGCCGGATGCCAACGATAGATGGTCCCTGGAGTCTCTATGATTGTTCGGAGGTCGGGCGCGATGTCATGACATCACACCCGGACGCTGCATTTGAAAAAATGGCGCCGCTTTGGCTGGGAAGCCGAGAGGTTTCATTTTTCCCCCCCCTTTTGATTTCAGGCTCCCCAGTCTAGAGGAGATATTTGGGGACTTATTGACCTCAAGATCTCACTGTAAAGAGGACCTGTCATGCTTATTCCTATTAGGCCCCATGTACACTGCGGCTGCTTCCAAAAGGACGTCAGAGGCAGTTGGACGCTTTTTTCAGCTACCCCTGATCTCATCCAATGTTATCTTATGTGTACATGCAGAAGTGAACAAATACGCAAGTCGCGCCCACATATGTAAGCGGTGTTTAAACGGCACATGTGAGGTATCGTCACGTATGTCAAGAGCGAGAGCAATAATACATAAAACAGTTAAAAAAAAACACATTTGAAAAATTGCAGCGCAAATACCGTACGAGATAAAAAGTTGCAATGACCGCCGTTTTATTCTCTATGGTCTCTGCTAAAAAAAATATTAATACATATATAACGTTTGGGGGTTCTGTGTAGAGGAGAGAAATGTCAGACTTGGCCTGGCAGACAAGTGGTTAAATAAGTAAGGTGACCTTGTTTGCTTTAGTTTAGCCGATTCCCAGAAGAAATCTGAACCCTTTTGTCACGCTCTCTCCAAAGAGAAAGGAGCTCTGATATAAAATGTAGAAACAAAAAATCTAAAAGACGCCAAAAGTGGCCACAAGGTATTATAATAAAGGAAAAGCCAATGAGAAAGGGCCCCGCCAGGCCCGCCGCCCCACATCCTCCGCTCTCTGCATACTTGGTTGGGAAAGCAATGATTTGGCCCCTGGCTGCGTTTTCGGTAGAGCTCCCTCCCCGCCTTTCATGTGTGCAGAACGTTCCTCCCGTACAAGAGAACATGTTTACACAAGAAGAGAGATCTGCTCAGCCTCCGATCGCTGGAATCCGGCTCTGTCCCGGCACAAATCTCTTCCACACAGAAATACAGACATCCAATGTATAGAATGGAATGGGAACTTTAAAGAGAACCTGTCACCAACTTACAAAATGCTGGGAAAAAAAATTATTTAACCACTTCAGCCCTGAAAGGATTTGCCCTACTTAATGACCAGGCCAATCGTCGCTTTAACTGACAATTGTGCAGTCGTGCGACGTTGTACCCAAACAAAATTGATGGCCTTTTTTCCCCACAAATAGAGCTTTATTTTGATGGTATTTGATCACCTCTGCGTTTTTTATTTTTTGCACTATAAAACAGAAAACAAAAAAAAAAACATACAAAAAAAAAAAAAACAATATTTTTTACTTTTCACTATATCAGAGAAAATTGAGTATTGTCAAGTATGCTATAATATCTAAAAAAAAATGTATTCATCAGTTTAGGCCAATATATATTCTTGAGATTTTTTTTACCAAAAATATGTAGAATAAATGTTTTTTGTTTTTTTACTAGTAATGGCGACCATCTGCGATTTTTAACGGGACTGCAACATTGCGGGAAGACAGATCGGAAGCCTTTGACTATTTTTTGGGACCATTGACATTTAGGCTAGGTTCACACCTATGCGAATTGAGTGCGGTTTAAACCGCATCTAATTCGCAGGACATTTCTAAATACATTGTTTTCAATGAGGCTGGTTCACATATGTGCGATGCATTCGCACTGCGTATTGCCTCCAAACCGCATGCGGTTTTTATGTCTTGCGGTGCGAATTCAGTCCCATTATCTTCTATGGGTACGCATCTAATTCGCACATGTGTTCAGTTCTCTGCAGGAGTTTCTCTCATTCAGCTCAATACAATTCTCCCCCACTCTCCTCTCACCCGGAAGTTCTCCCAGGTCTCCAAATTCGCACCTGATCTGCAGCTAAACCGCAGTTGATCTGCAGAACACCCTCTAGAGAAATCTGCAACGACAACGCAGCTCAAAAAAGCAACGCACTAGTGTGATTCCGGCCTTATACTTGTGATCAATGCTATAAAAATGCACGGATTACTGTGTAAATGTCACTGGCAGGGAAGGGGGTTAACACTAGGGGGCGATCAAGGTGTTAAATGTGTTCCCTGGGAGGCGTTTCTAACTCATTAGGAACAGCGATCAGTCTCCTCCTCCAGTGAGTCCCATCGACTCACTGGAGGAGACCAATCACTGTTCCTAATCTTTAGGAGCAGACGATCTGTCTCCCCTCCCCTGACACAACAAGGATTTGTGCGTTTACACACACACACACACACACAGATCTCCATTTTGCCCCTCATGCCTGCGATCGCGGGTAGCCATCGTGACCACTGGCAATGAGCATCGGGTCCCCCCGCCGTGCAGCGGGCGCACCTGCTAAGGCTCTTAAAAAGGAGCCGACGTACCTGTACGGCAGTTCGCACAGGGCTGCCAACCTGCCGCAGTATATGTACATGAGCCGGTCAGGAAGCGATTAAAAAAGAAATATAGGCAAACCCCCCACTTTTCGGATTGAATAATGGAGGGTTATAACCCTTGTCGGTTTATTTTTTGCCATTGGTGTCCCAAAACTTAAAGGGAGAGGAAACCTCTGCAAATTAAAGGCATTCCCTGGGGACCCCAATGTCACACGTTCTAGTGTCCCCATTGGAAGATTCCCCTTCTATTACTTTTCTGGGGACAACCCAAAATGTGGGACTCTCTTTCACATTCAATGGTAAACACTGCCGGGGGTTCTAATCCCTCTCCACTCTATCCAACACTAAGAATTTTTTTTTTTTGCCTTTAGCTATACTTTAAATACATTTTTACTTTCCATAAATGTTCCCAGCACTGCCCCTGTGGCATTTCCCTGGTGGTCCAGCGTGGGTGCCCATCTCCGGTGATCCCAGCAGCATCCTGGTGGTCTGTCGGAGGACCTTTAGCGAGATCGGCGCACCACCGATGCGCGTCCCCACTGGCGCGCGGCAGCCGTTATACTGCTGGACGTCATATGACATCCAGTCAGGATTACTGTACCACTGCCTGGCCGTCATTTTGCTATAGGCCGGGCGGGAAGTGGTTAAAGAGCAACTGTCATCTCTGTCCCGCCGCGGCTCCTCCTCTGACCCGCTGTTGACTCACCGATAGTTCCATTCACTTTAATGAGACGGCTGGTGACACAACAAGGTGAGGGACGTGGCGGCAGTAGGAGAGTGGATGCCCGCTAACAGGCGCTGCCATGATGGATCTGAAATGACAGGTGCTCTTAAAAAAAATTCTTGCTGGTAGTTAGAATCTTTGCAAAACAAAATGAAAGTTTCCTATTTAGAATAATAAGGTGTCAGGTAAGTAAAACAGCGATATCAGAACCAGAATGGCCAAGCTCCAGCTGCATTTTTTTTACTGACAAAAAAAAAAAAAAAACATTGAAAATTTACTGGCGGAGCACATTTTTTACTGACAACCTGAAAAATGACAGAACGCCTATTGAAAACTAACACAGTGACTATTTGAACAGTGATATGGAAACACTGACAATACCTATAACAGTAATTTGCTAAATTTACACTTAAATGTCAACACAGCATGAAATTATCAGCCCCTAAAAATGACTGTTTTTTTACAAACTGTCAGCAAATTTACTGGCAGTTGGCAACCCTGATCAGAACCGATTTTAGGTTAAATCGCACGTAGTTGGAAAACTCCTCAAATTATTTTATTTAATTAAAACAATAACATTGCCAGTGCATGTTATCTCAGCTTGCATTCATTGAATAAGTTCGCCAAAAAAAAAAAAAAAAAAAGTATCTGCTGATACTCCGGCGTACTTTCAAATTTGCCGCGTCGTATCTTTATTTTGAATTCACAAACAAGATACGACAGCATTTGGCTAAGATCCGACAGGCGTACGGCTTCGTACGCCTTCGGATCTTAGGATGCAATACTTCGGCGCCCGCTGGGTGGAGTTTGCGTTGTTTTCCGTGTCGGGTATGCAAATTAGCTGTTTACAGCGATCCACGAAGGTACGCGCGTCCGTCGCATTCTCTTACGCCGTCGCTAGTCGGCTTTTCCCGTCGCAAAGTTACGGCTGCTATTTAGGTGGTGTAAAAATAGACAACCCATGTTAAAGTATGGCCATCGTTCCCGCGTCAAATTTCAATTATTTTTTTTGCGTAAGTCGTCCGGGAATACGAAAGGACGTAACGCACGTCGCCGTTCAAAACATTACGTCGGGGCGACGTCATTTCGCGCAAAGCACGGCGGGAAATTTCAAAACGGAGCATGCGCAGTACGTTCGGCGCGGGAACGCACCTAATTAAAATGGTACACGCCCCATTTGAATTAGGCGGGACGGCTTTGCGCTACGCCTTTGCAAGTTTACAGGCAAGTGCTTTGTGAATCAAGCACTTACGCTGAAAACTTGCGGCGGTGTAACGTAAACGGGATACGTTACGCCGCCGTAAATGTACATGAATCTGGCCCTACCTTTAGATAGATTTTTATTCCAAAAGTATTTTCTTAAAATTAAAAAAAATTCGATTAAAAAATATGATTTAAATAAAAAACAAAAATGTGATTTAAATAAAAAAATAAAAAATGTGATTTAAAAATTGAAAAAAAAAAAATGTTTGTTTTTTTTGTTAATCTGATTTTTTTTTTTTTTTTTTAAATCATTGATTTTTATCTACCCTGTTACACATGCTCCCCCTCCCCCTCCCTAGTGGGTACACCTTTATTCTTTAAATCAGGCTTTTTTGGAGGCCCTAGGCTATAGGCTGCCGGTTAGTTCAGATCTGATTAGAGCTGTGAAAATCCTTTAAATGTGACTCATTATTTTCAGATCAAACAGAAGCCACAAAAGGCCGGCGACACCTTAACACAGTGTGACCCGGCTTATCACCTCTCCCGGGATAATAAATCCCATACTGTGCCAATACTTGTGCCAGGAACCATCATGGCAGACCACGCTATTCCCAAATCTAAATGAAGATTTAAAGCGGAGGTTCACCCAAAAGTGATCCTCCGCTTTTCGGAACCCTCCCCCCCTCCGGTGTCACATTTGACACCTTTCAGGAGGGTGGGGGTGCAAATACCTGTATAAAACAGGTATTTGCACCACTTCCGGGTATTGACTCCTGCTGGAGTCCTGCCCCCCTGCGTCACTCAAACTCCCCCCCCCCCATTGTGTTCTGGGAAACACTCGGCTCCCAGAACACAACGGGAACCAGTGGACTTGCACAGCGTGACTCGCGCATGCGCAGTAGGGAACCGGGCAGTGAAGCCGCAGCGATTTACTTCCCGATTCCCTTACAGAGGATGGCGGCGGGGGAAGCCGAGAGCCGAGCTACCGCTCGGCTTCGGCGGACGCGCTGGACAGGTAAGTGTTAATTTTTTTAGACCCCTTTAACACTGAAGCGTTTTTACAGCGTTTTAGCATTAAAAATAGTGCTCTTAAAACGCTCATAAAACGCTCTCCATGCATCTGAATGGACCCTTTCACACTGAGTCCTGCAAGCAGCATTTTTGGAGCAGCTTTTGGGCGCTGAAAAAAATGCTCCAAAAACACCCCTCTCCATTGAAAAGCGCTGTAAAAACGCCTTACCCTTTCACACTGAGGCGTTGAGAAAAGTCCTGCAAGCAGCATCTTTGGAGCAGCATTTGGGCACTGAAAAAAAACGCTCCAAAAACGCCCCTCTCCATTGAAAAGCGCTGTAAAAACGCCTTACCCTTTCACACCAAGGCACTGCAAAAACGCCTTAAAACGTTAGGGTCTTGGGCTGCATTCACACCTAGGCGTAGGCGATTTGCTGCGGTTTTTACCGCGACAAATTGCAGCGTTTTCCCGCGACAAAACGCTGCGTTTTTCCCCGCGGTTTTGTACAGGTCATTGGCATCAATGTAAAACGCCCAATTTGCGCGTCAAAAAAGGGTCCGGGACTTGTTTGAAATTCAGGCGTTTGGCGTTCTTTCTGCGTTTTGCGTTGGAGATGTGAACCATCTCCATAGAGAATAATGTTATTTTTCCCCCTCTAGCGTCTTTGAGCGTCGCGCTTCAGGCGACAAAATGCTCAGGTGTGAATGCAGCCTCAGTGGTGCTTTACCAGCACATTGGGATTGCAGATGAGACTTCGCTCGAATAACGCTGCAATAACGCTCGAAAAACGCCCCAGTGTGAAAGGGGCCTTTAAGTCAGCAGCTGCTGTATTTGTAGCTGCTGGCTTTAAAAAAAAAAAAAATTGCAGGTGAACCCCCCGCTTTAAGCTGGCCATAGAAGGACGGAAATTTGGCTGGTTCAGCAGGGATGGGCCAAATTTTGATCCCTCGATGGTCCTTCCTTCTAGGAAAAGTCACGATCAACTTCTCTTGAATGCAAAAACATTAATTTTATTAGCGGCTACAGCGCTAATCAGTGTATTCTGACATCAGGGTCCCGCTGTCTAAATCCATCCACCTTACTTGTGTAGATGAGGGGATCCTTTATTTTTGTTAATCACCCTGCCAGCTTTACAAAAAAAAAACATATTGCCAGCCTTATGCCGCGTACACTCGATCCGAAAATCGGACGACAGATCGTCCAACTTTTTTCGTTTGCTAGTCGCAAGTAGAATTCGAATAGGTTACTAAAGTCATGAAAATTCTCGTACATTCATGTCCGCCTTCACAACTGACAGACAGACCTGAACGGGCCGCCCGTGTGAAAGGGGCCTTAGGCGGCACAGCCAGGGCACCATTTGTGGAGCAACAAGAGAGGAGAAATGTTTTATGTCATTATTAAAAAAAAAATTACCAAAATTTCCATCTGTGATTAAAAAAACAAAAAAATTGTTTCTTTATAACCAAAGCAGCACCTGACACATTATAGAGAGCGCCCAAAAATCACACCCAAGGGATGCCCAGGCCCTGCATGAACCCTACACACCCCAAAAAGGATGCTCAGGACCTCCTTATATTGTACTCCCAGATCCCATGAATACATTGGGCCAGATTCAGAAAAAAGTTACGCTGTCGTATCTATTGATATGCCGCGTAACTTCTAGGATGCTCCGGCGTATCTTTTTTCTGTATTCAGAAAACAAGATACGCCGGAATTTAGCTAAGATCTGACTGGTGTAAGTCTCTTACGCCGTTGTATCTTAGTTGCATATTTACGCTGGCCGCTAGGTGGCGCTTCAGTCGATTTACGCAAGGAATATGCAAACTAGGTAGATACGCCGATTCAGAAACGTACGTCCGCCCGGCGCATTTTTTTACGTTCGGCTTTTTCCGGCGTAAAATTACCCCTGCTATATGAGGGGTATCCTATGTTAAGTATGGACGTCGTTCCCGCGTTAAATTTTGAAAATTTTACGCAAGTCGTTCGCGAATAGGGCTGTACGTAAGTTACATTCACGTCTAAAGCATTGACGATTTGTGGCGTAATTTCGAGCATGCGCACTGGGATTCTTTCACGAACAGCGCATGCGCCGTTCGAAAAAAACGTCAAATACGCTGGGTCACATGTAATTTAAATAAAACACGCCCACATCATCCACATTTGAATTAGGCGGGACCACATACGTTACGCCGCCGTAACTTAGGGCGCAAGTTCTTTCTGAATACGGAACTTGCGCCCTAATTTACGGCGGCGTAACGTATCTGAGATACGTTACACCCGCCGATAGATACACCATTGTATCTGAACTTGGGCCATTGTATATAGAATAATGGAGGGGGAAGAGGTAACCTCCTCCACTACAGTGATCCCCCCCGAGGGTAAAGGCGGGCATGTGACCCCCCCCCCCCCCCCATCTGGTTTTTGAACCAGAGGCTCCAGGGAGGAGCGAGGATGGGTTCAGGCACTCTTCTGCTTGTTATAGTAATGGGAGTATAAACAATGTATCATTATTATTGTATATTTTTTAGGTAAAAACAAAGTTTAGTTTATAAACATTGCCAGAAAACCAGGAATCACCAACAACAAATACATCCTCATCCTGGGTGCATGGAAAGATCACACTTCCCCTACATCTACTCCAATAGAAATGGGCCTGGGCCGGGGGGGGGGGGTTGGTGTCACTGTCCCTACACCAGTGGTCTCCAAACTGCGGCCCAGGGGCCGGATGTGGCCCTTTGCTTGCCTTTATCTGGCCCTTGGAACACTATTCCTCCCACTGACACTACTCTGCCATCTGACACCAAAAGAATGGGGCACCATTTCTCCCACTGACACCAATAATGGGGCACTATTCCTCCCTATGATTCCCCCCCGCCCCCCCACTGATGCCAAGAAAATTTACACTACCGATTGCTGCAGTGAGGTGGTGGATGGGGGTCTCGGGGGGGGGGGGATCTCACAGCCATTACAACTATCCCAGTGGGGTGGAGGTGTCAATCTAACTACCCCAGTGGAAGCAGAGATTGCCCCATTAATATCCCAGTGGGTGGGGAGAGAGGGGAAATTGCATCCTACAACTATCCCAATAAAAGGAAAGATTGCGCTGCCCCATATCTAACACAGAGGTGGTTGGGGTATTGCACAACTCCCCCAAAAGAAGCAGAGATTGCACTGCCCCATAGTGAACACAGGAGGGGGGGGGGGGGTTGCATGACTACCCCGTGGAAGAGGCGATTGCACTGCTCCTTATCTAACCCAAGAGGGGGAGAATATCACAACTCCTACAAATGCCCCAGTGGAGGTTGCATTGCCCCATATCTAACACAGGGGTGGCGGGGGAATGGCACAACTCCTACAAATGCCCCAGTGGAGGTTGCATTGCCCCATATCTAACACAGGGGTGGCAGGGGAATGGCACAACTCCTACAAATGCCCCAGTGGAGGCGGAGGTTGCATTGCCCCATATCTAACATAGGGGTGGCGGGGGAATGGCACAACTCCTACAAATGCCCCAGTGGAGGTTGCATTGCCCCATATCTAACATAGGGGTGGCGGGGGAATGGCACAACTCCTACAAATGCCCCAGTGGAGGTTGCATTGCCCCATATCTAACATAGGGGTGGCGGGGGAATGGCACAACTCCTACAAATGCCCCAGTGGAGGTTGCATTGCCCCATATCTAACACAGGGGTGGCAGGGGAATGGCACAACTCCTACAAATGCCCCAGTGGAGGTTGCATTGCCCCATATCTAACACAGGGGTGACGGGGGAATGGCACAACGCCTACAAATGCCCCAGTGGAGGCGGAGGTTGCATTGCCCCATATCTAACATAGGGGTGGCGGGGGAATGGCACAACATCTACAAATGCCCCAGTGGAGGTTGCATTGCCCCATATCTAACACAGGGGTGGTGAGGGAATGGCACAACTCCTACAAATACCCCAGTGGAAGCAGAGGTTGAATTGCCCCATATCTAACACAGGGGTGGCGGGGGAATGGCACAACTCCTACAAATACCCCAGTGGAGGTTGCATTGCCCCATATGCAACACAGGGGTGGCGGGGGAATGGCACGATGCCTACAAATGCCCCAGTGGAGGTTGCATTGCCCCATATCTAACACAGGGGTGGCGGGGGAATAGCACAACTCCTACAAATGCCTGAGTGGAGGCAGAGGTTGCATTGCCCCATATCCAACACAGGGGTGGCGGGGGAATGGCACAACTCCTACAAATGCCCCAGTGGAGGTTGCATTGCCCCATATCTAACACAGGGGTGGCGGGGGAATGGCACAACGCCTACAAATGCCCCAGTGGAGGTTGCATTGCCCCATATCCAACACAGGGGTGGCGGGGGAATGGCACAACTCCTACAAATGCCCCAGTGGAGGTTGCATTGCCCCATATCCAACACAGGGGTGGCGGGGGAATGGCACAACGCCTACAAATGCCCCAGTGGAGGTTGCATTGCCCCATATCTAACACAGGGGTGGCGGGGGAATGGCACAACGCCCACAAACGCCCCAGTGAAAGCGGAGGTTACATTGCCCCATATCTAACCAAATGGGGAGGAGGGGTTGATTGCACAACTCCTACAACTACCCCAGCAAGGGGAGATTGCATTGCCCCATATTGAATGCAGGAGGGGGGTTGCACAACTAATCCCAGCGGAGGTAAATTTAGTTGTCCAGACCCACTGACAATCCTCTGGAGGGTTAAGGAGCCCTGGATGCCCCCCCATGCCCTGTGTGGTGACTTACTGTCTGTGGGGGGGTCCCGATCATCATCTCCAGGTAGTACCCCCTGCCAGAGTCTCCCTCCAGGTTGTTGACCATGGTCATGAAGTTGATGTTGCCGCTGGGGTCGGCGGCCAGGGCCAGCCCCATGATATCCTTGGCAGTGGTGGTAGAGACAGGCTGGGGCTGGCTGACCAGGGCAGGGGAGATCCGGAGAGGGAAGGAGAACTTGGTCCGGACCCCTCCCAGCACTGCCAGCAGCAGCAGGGTGTGCAGAGTCCCCCTCATTATCCTCCGTCCTCTATACACTCCGCATGACTGCCCGGTACACAGCGCCCGGAGATCGCCTCTCTCCCCCCCGGGATACAACAACGGATATGGCGGGGAGGAGTCTGCAACTAAACTTCTACAACTTGTCACAAACTTACCAAATCCTGAGATCAACTCCGAGAGGTGCGTGCGCGCCCCCTCATGGGGGATTATGTGTACTGCAGGGCGCTGCACAGCAGGCTGAGAAGGACAACTCTTGTTTATCGGGAAAATCTTTTTTTTATTATTATTTAATTTTTTTCTTTTTTCAGCATTTTTTTTTTTTTCTGCAAGAAAATTACTTTAAACCCAACAAACAATTCTTTATTTATTTAAAGTAAAGGCCCTGGAGAAAAAAATGGTGGCAATTGAATTTTTTTTAAGTCGTACAGTATTTGAGCAACTGTTTATCAAACACATATTTGTCAGGGAAAAAATGCAATAAAAATGAGTGCAAACAAACACAATATAATACTCGTTCTTATTGCATTTTTTTGAGCTCCAGAAGATTCCAGGATTTCTCCAGAGCTTCTCCCATCCTTTGGAACTCCCTACCCCAATCTGTCTGACGGTTCCCTAATCTATCCATATTTAGACGATCCCTGAAAACTCTTCTCTTTAAAGAAGCCTATTCTGCTTCTAACTAGCACTGTTTTACTTCCTCCATCAGCTCATCCCCCACAGCTATTATCTTTTGTATCAATTGACCCTCCCTTTTTTAGATTGTAAGCTCTAATGAGCAGGGCCCTCTAATTCCTCTTGTACCAAATTGTAATGTAATTGTAATGTCTGCCTTTATTTTGTTGAGCGCTGCGCAAACTGTTGGCGCTATATAAACCCTGTATAATAATAATAATAATAGTCAGAGGCTGAGAACATGATACCAGAGATGGTCAGAGACTGCAGACCTGGTATAGGAGGTGATAAGAGTGATGGAGCCTGATGTGGAGGGGAAGGTGTTCTTTTACACCTCCGGCTTGGTACCCCTGGTAAAGTAACAGGAGGCACGAGTGCCTGGCAGTTCTTGCGATGATGGCTGCAGATGAATAGTCCATGTGCACTTGGATGCAGGCTGGACTGTAATGCAGAGCAGCAGAGACAGCAGGCTGCAGAAGTAAGGATGGAAGCCACTGGCAAGACATAGAGCAGAGACAGGCAAGCTGGGTCGGTAACTAGCAGACACATCAGGATTCAGGAACTAAACGGCGTGCAGGAGAATAGTCGGGTTCAGGTCAGAGTTGGCAACAGTGAAGCAGACAGGCAGAGGGAGCAGGCAGAGCATGGTCAAAGGGCAAGGCAGGAGTCAGTACAGGCAGAGTTCAAGTGGGTCAGATGGATCAGGACAGGAACAGGGAATTAAACACAGAAACCGATATCTGATATGCAGGAACACTGCAGACCATAGAGCAAAGTCCTAGTGCACCAGTGATGTTTTAATGGCCCGCTTGGCAGCAGTGTAGTGGAGGGCGTGCACACCGGCACGCGCATGCGCATGAGTCCAGCCAAGGGGTATTCTCTGTCTGCGCATAACTACGTGCCTGGGTACATTTCGCCTTTCCTGACACAGAGACTGCAGACGTGCTAAAGGAGTTGTTGGAGAGAAGGGACATGTTTCAGGAGACAGTCATAGATTGGAGGCATGAGACCAGGGGCGGACTGACCATTTGGTCACTCGGGCACTGCCCGAGGGCCCCAAGCCACTAGGGGGCCCCATCAGGGTTGCCAGCCTCAGTAAAACCAGGGACAGTATGTAAAAATCTGTGTTTTAAAAAAAATCCCAAGATTATAGCTGCCCCGCCTCTCCAGTACCTTTTCAGTGTGTGTATGTATACTGTGTCTGTATATTGTGTGTCTGTGTGTGTATACTGTGTGTGTGTACTGTGTGGCCCCATACTCTTTTGCCTGGGGGCCCCATAATCTCCTTTTGCCCGAAGGCCCCATGAGTTGTCAGTCGGCCCCTGCATGAGACTGCTAGAAATCATTGCTATAACAGGGCAATAGGGAAACAAACACAGATTAACGTTTTTAGGGATCCCAAGGGCCACACAAACAGTGTCAAAGGGCAGCAGTTTGGGCTCCAGGGACCAATATAGATGTGGAGAACACTCCCTCTAGTGGTTATTTGTGTTTCACTGCAGTCACTCAGCCTCCCTGATCAGCAACCGCTAACATGAAACCTAACGGTGTTACGATATATGAGATGACAAACTTAGATGATCTCCCATCTCTGGGCACTGTCTATGACTTCTGGTCAACTGCTCTTTGTGGAAATAATAATTTGCCAAGCTTGCTCAGGACTTATTGCAACTTCTGTTTAACTACTTGGCACTCTTATCCCCTTCCTGCCCAGGCCAATTTTCATCTTTCAGCACTGTCACACTTTGAATGACAATTGCGCAGTCATGCAACGCTGTACCCAAACAAGATTTTTATAATTTTTGAAACAGATAGAGCTTTCTTTTGGTAGCATTTAATCACCGCTGGGTTTTTTATTGTTTGCTATAAAAATGAAAAAAGGCCGAAAATGTTGAAAGAAATATGTTTTCAATTATAACATTTTGTAAATAAGTAATTTTTCTCCTTCCCTGATGTGCATTGATGAGGCTGCACTGATGAGGAGGCACTTATATGCAGCATTGATAGGCGCTGATAGGCAGCATTGATGAGCACTGAAAAGCGGCACTGAGAGGTGGCACTGATAGGCAGCACTGACATGTAGCTCTGATGAGCACTGATAGGGGGCACTGATGGGCACTGACTGGCATCACTGCTGGGCACTGTTGGGGCTGTACTGATGATCAGTGCCCTGATTATCTGTGCAGATCTCCCCTGTGAGGAAATGCAGCTGATCGGCTCTCCAGTCGATAACTGGTATTTCCTTGTTTACAAGTCATCCGCTGTGATTGGACACAGCTGATCACATGGGTAAAGAACCTCCTCCTCTGCTTTTTACAGAGATCAGTGATGCACTGTGTTTCAGGGACCACTGATCACCACCTGGTGCGCCCCCGTGGGCACACAAGCGCGTCGAGAGTTGGACGAGGTCATAAAACGTCATCCCAGAACATAAGCACTGCTGCCCAGCCATCATTTGTCAATACAGCGGGTGGGAGGTGGTTAAAGCCGAACAAAATCATTCATGTACATATATTTCTCAGTAGTCACAAAGGATATAAACCTACCTTGTGTGCACCGAATAGCTTTGCAAACCCATGATGTTACCTTTTAAATGTGGCAGTGACATCATCACTGTGCTGTACATAGCCTGTGCGGAGAGCAGCACTGTGGGAGGGGCCCATAAGGCTCCACCCACTACAGGCTGCCTGCAGAAAGCTACAGGAGGGGGCGGAGACAAGACCAATCACCCTGCACAAGGAGAGAGAGCAGCAGTGAGCGGTCTTTATTATAGGAACATTGATCTGTGCTGATCTGTATTGATTAACGCTGGCTTAAAGGATAAGTTCACCTTTCATAACATGTTACACCCATATTCGGGGTGTAACATGTAACATGTTATGAATGCACCGGCCCTCGCTGCTCCCCGAACCGTACTGTGCCAGCTAGCAGTGGATCTTCACCACCCGCTAGCTGTCAAAATAAACTAAAAAAAGTGGCTGCGCGGGGCTCCACCCACCCGACCGTGTCACTTATCCACAGCGCTCTGTGAATGGAAAACTACAAGGTCCTGCAAAATAATAAAGAAGAACTTGGACAGACGCACTCCAAAAACATTCCTTTTAATAAAACTGGTGACAAAAAATACATGCCACAGCAAAAAATAGGACAGAAGCTGACGCATTTCACACTGTAACTCAGTGCTTAGTCATAGCTAGCTATGACTAAGCACTGAGTCACAGTGTGAAACGCAGTGGCAGAACTACCGCCATAGCGACCCACGCGGGCGCTATGGGGCCTGCAGCCGAGTGGAGCCCGGTGAGGATGAAGAATGTAAGCCGGCCGGGCCCCGAGTGTTTGCCGCATCCGAGTCAGGACCACCTGATGCCGAAGGTTGCCGAGTACGGCCGAGTGCCGTACTCGGCGCTGGCGGCACTCGGCCACTTTCGTGCCACTTTCGGCATCAGATGGTCCTGACTTCCAGACGCTCGGGGCTAAAAATGTGCTCGGATGCTGCCCCGCCTTCTGGAGTCTGCAGCGCCAATGGCGGGACGCGGGACGTGTGACGTCCATCATAGGCGCTGCAGGCTCCACGGCGGGAATTACAATTCGGCCGCCGCACGGCTCTCCTCGGCTCCTCTGATTGCCAGTGCCTGCCCTGCTGTGACCGCACACCAACTTAAGGCTGAGGCTGCTAAGGTAGGTGACTCAGTGTGCTGTGGAGCCCTTACCGATCTTCAGTTGACCTAAATGAACATAAAAGCTGCAATACTGTTCAGTGTTCACAATAAGAAATTGTTGTTCACAGAATTACAGGTTTGTGATTAGATTGCTAACATTGCCCGTTTGATGTATCCGTAAGGTGTCCTGTGGGGGGAGAAAAACACTGTATTTGAGTGAGAATTTTTATTTTTGTCCTTGTAGAAAAAATGGCAAAAAATAAATAAAAAATCAGCAGTAATAGCAATTGTAGCAATGGTAAACGTCATACATTTATCTCTCTACAAACGTATTGAAGATTTCAAATACTGTGTCATTCCCACTATGTGAATCATATGTATGGTATTTGTCAGGATTTACTGAAGTATGCTAGCCTAGTCATTTTAACCACTTCAGCCCCAGAAGAATCCCCCCCCCTTCCTGACCAGAGCACGTTTTGCGATTTTGCATTTTATTTATTATATGGTTATTAAAATTTTTGTTTTGCTGTTCGAAATTAATATAAGCTGTTGCTTGGGTACTGTGCCACATGAGTGTAGTAATGTGTTGTTCAATGGCATTAGTTCATTTTTTTTTGGAGGGGGGGGGGCCCCATACAACATTTTGCTATGGGGCCCTGTGATTTCTAGTCACGCCCCTGGTGAAACGCGTCAGCTTCTGTCCTATTTTTTGTCACCAGCTTCTGTCCTATTTTTTGTCACCAGTTTTATTAAAAGGAACGTTTTTGGAGTGCGGCTGTCCAAGTTCTTCTTTATTATTTTGCATATCATTGCATTGCCAGCACCCATGGTTTGGATCCAGTGAGAAGGTTCTCTGGTTACATCTGAGCGGTTACTTTTCTTCTTTTCATCTTACAAGGTCCTGCAGCCTTTGAGGCTTTCGGTTTTTAGATTTCAGTGAATTACCGTGGTGCTGTGAGCACTGTGGTAGTTCATTAAATCTTCCTGTCAGCATGTACGAGGAAGCAAATACACCGACAGATCTGCAGGAGACCTGCCTGTTTTTACTGCAATCTGCGTTTTGTGTAAGAGATAATGCCGCGTACACACGACGAGAAAAATTCAATTTTTTAAATTGGTTGTGAAAAACGGTCGTGTGTAGGCTCCAGAGCATTTTTCTCGTCAGGAAAAATGCCCGAATGTTTTTTAGAACCTGCTCTATTTTTTCTCGTCGTTTTTCATGTCGTTCTTTTTCACGTCGTGAAAAACGATCGTGTAGGCTTTTACGAGGGGGGGGGGACGTGCATGCTCAGAAGCAAGTTATGAGTCGGGGAAATTAGCAAAAGCAGCCCAAAGGGTGGTGCCATTCGAATGGAACTTTCCCTTTATAGTGCCGTCGTACGTGTTGTACGTCACCGCGCTTTGCTGGAGCATTTTTTTCATGAACGTGTGTATGCAAGGCAGGCTTGAGAGGAATCACGACAAATCACGTCGAGAAAAACTTTGTTTTTTTTGCATGACATGAATACCGGTCGTGTGTACGCAGCATTAGAAATGCAAATTGCAAAAAAAAAAGCAAAGCAAAAAGCACTGCAGAAACGCTCAAAACAAATTGTATACTGTAGGTGTGAATAGAGCCTTAGTCCCAGCTCACACTGGTGCAATGTGGGAAACCCTGCGATTCAGTGCCGGTTCCTGCATCACACCTGAATCGCACACTGGTTCACACTGACATCTGCCAACTCACTGACATCCTCAGGATCGGTTCACAGATTGTCGTGTGAACTGTCAAATGGTCGAATCGATTTGATTCCAGTGCAGACCAAAAAAAGGGCCCTGCACCATTTTGGTGCGAATACAATGCAATTTCAGCCTTACAGTTTGTATGGCTGAATTTGCATGGCACAGACATCGCATGTGATCTGCACTGCAATGCGGTGCGAATCACATATAATGTCTGTGATTGCACAAGTGTAAACCCAGCCTTATGCCGCGTACACACGACCGTTTTAATGATCGGGTTGAAAAAAACATAGTTTTTTCTAGACCATTAAAAACTTCATTTTTTACAACCCGAAAAACGGTCGTGTGTACGCGGCATTAGGCATCATGAGTAGAGTTGAGCAGACACCTGGATGTTCGGGTTCGGACCCTAACCCAGACTTTGAAAAAAAAGTTCGGGTTCGGGACCGAACCCAAACCCGGACTTTGACCCGAACCCGAACCCCATTGAAGTCAATGGGGACCCGGACTTTTGACTACAAAAATGTCTCTAAAAAACGAAGGGAAAGGGCTGGAGGGCTGCAAATGGCAGCAAAATGTCGGGAAGAGCATAGCAAGTACTCTGGAAATAAATGTGGATAGGGAAATAACTTAAAATAACATAAAAAAAATTAAAATAAAAAATATAATGATTTTGACCTTGGAGGACGAGGTCCATACAGTTTTGTTCAAAATTATTCAACCCCCCAATGCTGTAAAGGGTTTTAGGGAATTTAGTGTACATTTGTAATTGTATTCAGAATGAAATCCTACAAGGACTTCATAAAGAACCATATGCAACTAATATGACATCAATTGGTTTTGTAATACTGTAGTAAATGCAAAATTCAAGGCAAAGGGCACTGTTGAAACGCTACCTGGTCGTGGCAGAAAGAAGATGCTGACTTTGACTGCTGTGCGCTACCTGAAGCGTAGAGTGGAGAAAAGTCCCTGTGACTGCTGAGGAACTGAGAAAAGATTTGTCAGATGTGGGTACTGAAGTTTCTGCTCAGACAATACGGCACACACTGCGTAATGAAGGCCTCCATGCCAGAACTCCCAGGCGCACCCCCTTGCTGTCTCCAAAGAATAAGAGTCGACTGCCGTATGCCAAAAGTCATGTGGGCAAACCACAGAAGTTTTAGGATTGTGTTCTGTGGACTGATGAAACAAAATTAGAACTGTTTGGGCCCATGGATCAACGCTATGTTTGGAAGAGGAAGAACAAGGCCTATGATGAAAAGAACACCTTGCCTACTGTGAAGCATGGCGGGGGGTCAATCATGCTTTGGGGCTGTTTTGCTTCTGCAGGTACAGGGAAGCTTCAGCGTGTGCAAGGTACCATGAATTCTCTTCAGTACCAGGAGATATTGGATGACAATGTGATGCAGTCCGTCACAAACCTGAGGCTTGGGAGACGTTGGACCTTTCAACAGGACAATGATCCCAAGCATACCTCCAAGTCCACTAGAGCATGGTTGCAGATTAAAGGCTGGAACATTTTGGAGTGGCCTTCGCAGTCACCAGACTAAAATCCAATTGAGAACCTCTGGTGGGACTTAAAGAAAGCAGTTGCAGTGCGTAAGCCTAAGAATGTGACTGAAGGTGGAAGTGGCGGTGGAGGAGGAGGAGGAGGAGGTAGCCAACACAGCAGGTTTTGTTTTTTAATTGATTTATTTTTCAAATTAGGGTAAACCCCAAAATAGTGAGACAGATCTAGGTTGCTACCTCATCCCTTTAAACATGAACACAGAGTTACACAGGTTCTGGGGCTAATTTAATGTCGATAAGGCACCAAGTGAGTTTAATTAGCAGCACATTAATCAGCCAGAGAACCTGTGTAATTAATATGTTTTTGCTTTGAAAGGGATGAGATGGCAACCCTAGAAAGCTCAGAAAAAAACAATGGCTGGGTAAGGGTGGCCCGGTGTCTATTCTGCACAAGGTACGGACAAGTCCTGTGGGATCCATGCATGGTTCATTTTAATGAACGTGAGCTTGTCCACATTGGCTCTGGACAGGCGGCTGCGCTTGTCTGTGATAACGCCCCCTGCCGTGCTAAATACACGTTCAGACAATACACTGGCCGCAGGGCAGGCCAGCACCTCCAAGACGTAAAGGGCAAGCTCAGGCCATGTGCCCAATTTGGAGACCCAGAAGTTTAAGGGGGCATAGCCGTCATTCAGTACGTGTAGGGGTGTGCTCACATACTGCTCCACCATGTTGCTGAAATGCTGCCTTCTGCTAAAACGTTCCATATCAGCTGGTGGTGCTGTTTGTTGTGGCGTGCTGACAAAGCTTTTCCACATTTCGGCCATGCTAACCCTGCCTTCTGAGGTGCTGGCGGTGCCCCTGCTGCATTGGCAACCTCTTCCTCCTCCTCTGCCTTCGCCTTCTGCTTCCACTGTGCCCCCGCTGCCAGGTGGGAATTGCACCAGCAGCGCGTCTAACAGCGTGCGCTTGTACTCGCGGATCTTGCGTTCACGCTCCAGTGAGGGGATTAAGGACGGTACATTGTCCTTGTAACGGGGATCCAGCAGCGTGGCCACCCAGTAATCAGCACCTGTCATAATGTGCAAAACACGCCGGTCGTTGCGGAGACACTGCAGCATGTAATTGCTCATGTGTGCCAGGCTGCCCAGAGGCAACGAAAAGCTGTCCTCTGTGGGAGGTGTATCATCTGTGTCCTCTGTATCCCCCCAGCCACGCACCAGTAATGGCCATGAGCTGGTCTGGATGCCATCCTGCTGTGAACATGGTTCCTCCTCCTCCTCCATGTCTTCCTCCTCCTCATCCTCCACCGCGTCATCCTCCAGAACTGTGCCCTTGCTAGACAATTGTGTACCTGGCCTTTGTTGGTGCACGAACCCACCCTCGGAGCCACTTGTGAACGACTGCCCTAAAAGCCTTGCAAATGATCCCGATTCCTCCTCCTCCTCCTCCTCCTCCTCCTGTGCCACATCCTCTTCCATCATCGCCCGTAGCGTTTTTTTCAAGGAGGCATAGAACTGGGATAGTCACGCTGAGAGAGGCGTCATTGGCACTGGCCATGTTGGTGGAGTACTCAAAACAGCGCAACAAGGCACACAGTTATTGGTGGTAAAGTGGTTCTGTTCCGCAGAGCGACTTACGCGTGCGTGCTGCAGCTGGAGCTCCACTATCGCCTGCTGCTGCTCGCACAGTCTGGCCAGCATGTGCAAGGTGGAGTTCCACCTTGTGGGCACATCACATATGAGGCGGTGAGCGGGAAAGCCGAAGTTACGCTGCAGCGCTGCCAGGCGAGCAGCAGCAGGGTGAGAACGCCGAAAGTGCGCACAGACGGCCCGCACTTTCTGCAGCAGCTGTGGCATATCGGGGTAAGTTCTCAGGAAACTGCACCACCAAATTCAGCACATGCACCAGGCAAGGGATGTGCGTCAAACCGGCTAGACCCAGAGCTGCTACGAGATTTCGCCCGTTATCGCACACCACCAGGCCCGGCTTGAGGCTCACTGACGCCAACCACTCATCGGTCTGTTGTTCCATGTCCCTCCACAACTCCTGTGCGGTGTGTGTTTTTTCCCCCAAACAGGAAAGTTTTAAAACTGCCTGCTGGCGTTTACCCATGGCTGTGCTGAAATTGGTGGTGAATTTGTTACGCTGACTGGATGAGGAGGCGTTAGAGGATGAAGAAGCGGAGTAGAAGGCGTTAGGAACAGGAGGCAAACTGAAGCGCCCAGCAATCCTCGGTGGTGGAAGGACATGCACCAAACTGCTATCTGCCTCAGGCCCAGCCGCCACTGCATTTACCCAGTGCGCTGTTAGGGAGATATAACGTCCCTGACCGTGCTTGCTGGTCCACGTATCCATAGTTAGGTGGACCTTGGCACAGATGGCGTTGCGCAGTGCACACCTGATTTTGTCCTCCACTTGGTTGTGCAGGGAAGGGATGGCTCGCCTTGAAAAGTAGTGGCGGCTGGGCACGACGTACTGTGGGACAGCCAATGCCATCAGGCTTTTAAAACTCTGCGTCTCCACCAGACGGAATGACAGCATTTCAAAGGCCAGTAATTTTGAAATGCTGGCATTCAGGGCCAGGGATCGCGGGTGGGTAGAGGGGTACTTCCTCTTACGCTACAGTGTTTGGGAGATGGAGAGCTGAATGCTTCCATGGGACATTGTGGAGATGTTTGGTGACCCAGGTGGTAGAGTTGCTTGCCGGTCCTCTAATTGAGGGGTGGCAGGTGGCACTGTCACTACGGAGGTGGTTGAAGAGGCAGAGAGGCCCGAGACTGATGCAGAAGAGGAAGCAGGAGGAGCCAGAGACCTTTCTTGGTTTTTGAGGTGTCTACTCCACTGCAGCTCGTGCTTTGCACTTAGATGCCTGGTCATGCAGGTTGTGCTCAGGTTGAGAACGTTTATGCCTCGCTTCAGGCTCTGATTGCACAACGTGCAAACCACACGTGTCTTGTCATCAGCACATTGTGTGAAGAACTGCCACGCTAGGGAACTCCTTGGACCTGGCTTTGGTGTGCTCGGTCGCTTGCTGCGTTGGGCAGTAGCAGGCGTACTGTCTAGGGGACGGACGCTCTCTGCTTTGGCACCCTGCTCCCTCTTCTGCTGTGCTGGTGGCTCTGTGCGACCACCGCCTCTTCCTCCGAACTACATGGGTCACCTGCATGAGGTTGATTCCATGTCGGGTCGAGGACCTCATCGTCCTCCACATCATCTTCCACCCAGTCTTCACCACTGCCCTCCTTGTCGGTCTGCACAATTGCAAAAGCACCAGTGTTTCATCATCATCATCATCATGCAAGACGTGCTGTGATGGTCCCCCCATGAACTCATCCTGAAATATAAGTGGTTGGGCATCGGTGCACTCAATCTCTTCCCCTTCTGGAGCTGGGCTAGGTGGATGGCCCTGGGAACACATGCTAACAGACTCATCAAAAAGAAGAAGAGACTGCTGCATGCTTTGGGGCTCAGACTGCTTGGCTGATTTGCAAGGGGGTGAGGTGAAAGACTGATGGTGGACATCGGCTGCAGGCGCCAACTCTGAACTTTCAGCACAAGACTGGTTGGAAAACAATGTGAAGGAACTGGAGGCACTGTCAGCAACCCAATCTACTACCGCCTGCTCTGCTCCTGGCCTCAACATTCGTAGAGCTGGATTAGGCCCAACCAAATACCGCTGCAGGCTCTGTCGGCTACTCGCACCTGAGAAAGGTGTTTCACTTGTGCTTGTAGCTGGCACAGATCGACCACGTCCTTTCCCTGTAACAGGAGCTCCACCAGCAGCGCCACGTCCCTTATTTGACGTTTTCCTCATATTTCTCAAATTTAGGGTCTTGCCCTAATTTTGGGAAATTTCAAATACAAAAATAGTGTAAGCTGGTGAAATAGGCAGAGATTCACCTATATATTTCTCTACCTATAGCAATAAGCAGGAAGCCAGCACTAAACAATGTACTGGACAGACAGTATATCACAGGGGACAGGTGGAGTGCTGGTGAAAGGGGCAGAGATTCACCTATATATTTCTCCACCTATAGCAAGAAGCAGGAACCCAGCCCTAAACAATTTACTGCACAGACAGTATATCACAGGGGACAGGTGCAGTGCTGTTGAAATATTCAGAGTCACCTATAGATTGCTGACTGCCCCTATAGGAAAATTGCAGGAACCTGTCCCTGAACTATGTACTTTATAGAAAAACACAGTATATCACAGGTGCACAGGTGCAGTGCTGTTGAAATATTCAGAGTCACCTATAGATTGCTGACTGCCCCTATAGGAAAATTTCAGGAACCTCTCCCTGAACTATGTACTTTATAGAAAAGCACAGTATATCACAGGTGCACAGGTTGTAACGCCATTAGCGTTATACTATGTAAGACGAGTGCAGCTTTACCTGACTCATACAGCTGCGCTCGTCTCCCTGACTCCGCCGCGTCACTTCCGGTGCGCCGCGGGTTGCGTTCCACGCTGGAACACGGAAGTGCGCCCCAGCGTGGTTCCTCCTTTCCCGCGCTGCGCGGGCTATTTAAACCTACAGCAATGACGGCAGGGTGTTCCGCTATTTTGTTGGACCCCTGCCGTCACCCGGGACCTGTTCTCAAGACCCCTGAAGGACTGCTCGTGCTGACGCCCGAACCCTCGTCCTGGTCTGCGCCCAGCATCCCCTACAGGCTCTCCTCTCCACTTCCAGCCTCCAGCTCACCCTTACCAGCTTTCAGGGTTACAGACATCCCTCCACAGCATTCCAGATTGCAGCTGACACCCTCACCAGCCTTCAGCGTTCCAGGCATTCCTTCACAGCACTCCAGCTCACAGCTATCTCCTGTGGAAGACCAGCAGTACCGCAAGTATTTGTATCAATGATGTAATTGTTACTAGAGGATTATATCCCCACCTTCTATGGAACTCTGTAGATGCATGCTACCCTATCTGTATACTTGACACCTGCCACAAGGTACACCGGTTAGTGCTATGACTGACCAACAATCAGATTTACTAATACTGCTCTTGAACCATAGACTTTTGTTTGAATCAAGTTAACGCTTAATATATGATTTATGTGTTTTGGCACAACCCTGTGCTGCTAATACTAGCTTACGGAATCAGAAGCTCCTTGATTGTATTGGTATTCCATCAGAGGTTGTGATGATATAAACCATCAACTCTTACCAAATAATAGAGTGACTATTGGTTTACACCTAAGAAACCTCCGCAGCTGAGATCCAATAAATCAATCAGATATATATATTAGACAGGATCGTCACATAATAGCGGAACCTCTAACCATATGGATCCAGCGGAGCTAGCAAACCATTTACTGGGCTTATCACAACGTGTGGACGCACTCACTGCTAATTTGACTGACCTCCGGTTAGAAAATGAGGCCCTTAGAAATCAAAATTTTGCTCAGCCCAGGGAGCGACCAGAACCGAAAGTCTGCCCCCCAGATTGTTTCTCTGGTGACAGGAAAAATTTTCGCCAATTTATCAGTTCATGTCGGTTAATGTTTGATTTACGTCCACGGACTTATTATTCTGACAGAGTCAGAATTTTGACTTTAATTTCATACCTTAAAGGGGAACCCAGAGTTTGGGCAGATGCCTATGTTGAAGAACATGGCGATCTTTTGGGCGCCCTTAACACTTTTATAGATGACATGTCCTTACTCTACGAGGACCCTAACAAACAACTCACAGCTGAGAATACCATCAGGAACCTGAGACAAGGGAAGAGACATGTGGAAGAATATATATCAGAGTTTAAATGCTGGTGCCGAGAAACCTTATGGACTGATATAGCCCTCAGGAACCAATTTCGTATTGGGCTGTCCGAGTCCGTCAAGGATGAGCTTGCACGCGTCGAAATCCCCGCATCTCTGGAAGATCTTATGCATCTCTCCCTCTCTATTGACAGACGAATCAGAGAAAGAAAGGCTGAACGTGCTAATTACTACCAACCAGCACCAATCAGGAGGTCCAGGTCACCTCCTAAAGAGATTCCTATGGAAGTTAGTACAGTCAGAGGACCACTGACCCCAGCTGAGAGACAGAGACGTAGAAACAACAATCTATGTCTCTACTGCTCCGCCCCTGACCACATGGTCTCTACCTGCCCCATTCTAAAAGGTAAAACTGAAGGTAACAATATTGATGTCAGTAGTTTCAACATAGCAAAATCCACAACTGGCTCAAACACTAATCAATATATCTTTCTCACCCTTACCTTACAGTGGGACCAAGATAGGACCACCATTGACGCAATGATCGACACTGGTGCTTGTGGCAATTTCATTGATTTAGGTTTTGTTAAGTTAAATAAAATTCCTTCTGTGTTAAAGCAAAACCCTTCGTCTGTCACCTTCATTGACGGATCTAAATCCCCCTTTGGTCCAGTACTGACTCAAACTACCCCATTATTAGTTACTTGTGATAATGCACATATGGAGAACCTTGTGTTTGACATCATCCCATCACCCTTATTCCCAATCGTTCTAGGGTTACCTTGGTTGCACACCCATCAACCAACTTTCCATTGGTTGATGGGTCACTTTGTTTAGATTCTCCTTACTGTAAACATACTTGCTATCCCTCACATAATTCTCTTTTAAATAATGTGAACTCCGATGGTGTTCCATCTTATTTAATGGACTTCTCTGATGTCTTCAGCAAAACCAATGCTGAGACACTCCCACCTAATAGAATTTATGATTGTCCTATTGATCTCATTCCAGAGGCTACTATTCCCACTGCAAGAATTTACCCACTATCACAGCCTGAACTGGTTCATCTTAAGAAATACATGGATGACAATCTTAGAAAGGGTTTCATTAGACCCTCTACTTCCCCAGCTAGTGCTGCCATGTTTTTTGTGAAAAAAAAAGATGGATCTCTCAGACCTGTAATTGATTATCGCTCATTGAATAACATCACGATAAAAAATCGTTACCCATTGCCACTAATTCCAGAACTAAAAGAAAGACTGCAAACTTCCAAGATTTTCACAAAGATAGATCTCAGGGGTGCTTACAATTTAATTAGAATTCGTCCAGGCGACGAGTGGAAAACTGCTTTTAAAACTCGCTACGGTTTATTCGAGTGCTTAGTGATGCCATTTGGTTTGTCAAATGCACCTGCAACTTTCCAACGTTTTATTAATGACATTTTTCGTGATTTACTAGACGTTTGTGTTGTGATCTATCTGGACGATATCTTGATTTATTCTGATACCTTTGAAGAACACACTAAGCATGTTAGATGGGTTTTAGGCAGGCTCAGAACACATTGCCTCTACGTTAAACTCGAAAAATGTGTCTTTAGTCAGACCAGTGTTTCTTTCCTTGGGTACCAAATCACCCCGGAAGGTATACAGATGGACGATTCAAAAGTTGATTGTATTCTCTCCTGGCCAGTTCCCTATCCTAGGAAGGCCTTGCAGCGCTTCCTTGGCTTTTCAAATTATTACCGTAAATTCATTAAAAACTTCTCACAGATTGTGAAGCCCCTGAATTCTTCAACAAGTAAAAACACACCTTTCAAATGGACAAATGAGGCGCAAGTAGCATTTGAGACACTCAAACAATCCTATACTACTGCTCCAATCCTCCAACTACCTAATCCTTCGTTCTTCTTCATTTTAGAAGTTGATGCGTCACATTTCGCATTAGGCGCAGTACTCTCTCAACAACAAAATGCATCTGAACCTTTACATCCAGTGGCTTTTTATTCCAGAACTTTAACCAGTGCAGAAAGGAATTACCCAATTGGAGAAAAAGAACTCCTAGCAATTAGAGATGCTCTAGCCAATTGAAGACACCTTCTTGAAGGTTCCACTCACCCAATCACCATTCTGACAGATCATCGAAATTTGCAACATCTGAAGGCCTGCAAAACCTTGTCCGCCCGTCAGGTAAGATGGAGCTTGTTCTTTGACCGATTTGATTTTCAGATTTCCTATAGACCAGGTACACAAAATTTAAAGGCGGATTCCTTATCCCGCATGAATGAAGATCGCTCTACCGAGTTACCACCACATTCTATCATTCCTGATAACCGTTTCATAGGAATAACTACTTCCTTTAAACAGTTACTCTCTCAAACTATATCCACAGATGCTTCTGAACTTCCTAATGGTGTTACAAAACAATCAGATGGATTATACACTTATAAAGACAAATTGTATGTCCCTCCAAAATTACGGTTGTTGTTACTTAAACAATTACATGATTCTCCATTAGCTGGTCATCCCGGAATCACCAAGACAATACATCTTGTTAAAAGACACTATTGGTGGCCCCAATTAGCTAAAATGGTTCAAGAATATGTTACTTCCTGCGAGACTTGTGCTAGCAACAAACCCTCAAGGAAACCGCCATTTGGTCTCCTAGCCTCCATCCCAATACCCAACAGACCATGGGAGGTTGTGTCAATGGACTTTATAGTCGAGCTCCCCAGATCAAATGGAGCAAATACCATCATGGTCACTGTAGATCTATTCACCAAAATGGCACACTTTATTCCCTTAAAAAATCTTCCAACCTCACTAGAGACAGCAACAACTTTCATAAATAATGTTCTTAAATTGCATGGGTTACCTACTCAGATTATTTCTGATCGAGGATCTCAATTTATCTCCAAGTTCTGGAAGGCTTTGTGTAAAGCATTAAAAATTGATCATAGGATGTCCACTGCCTATCATCCCCAAACAAATTGGCAGACGGAACGTATTAACCAAATCTTAGAACAATATTTGCGTTGTTATTGTACTCATCTCCAAGATGACTGGTTCCAACTCCTTCCCTATGCGGAATTTGCATATAATAATTCAACCAGCTCTTCATCACGATTTTCACCATTTTTTGCCAACTATGGGTTCCACCCAAACAATTTACCAACTTCCTTCCTCTCAAACAAAGTACCTGCAGTAGCCGCTCAATCACGACAAAAACGAAATTATGATCTTCACAGATCAGTACCTCCTTCCTATAATGTTGGTGATTTAGTTTGGCTTTCTACCAGAAACTTACGTCTAAATTTACCATCGAAAAAGTTGGGTCGTCAATTCATAGGGCCATATCCTATTTCTCAAGTGATTAACCCTAATGCAGTAAAACTACATTTACCTCTTGATTGGAAGATACATCCAGTTTTTCATGTCTCCCTTATAAAACCATATATATCTAATCCATTTCCTAACAGAATTTCTCGACCTCCTCCACCAGTTGAAGTTATGGGTGAAACAGAATATGAAGTAGAAAAGATTCTGGACTCTAGAAAAAGAGGTTCTGACATCCAATATTTAATACGTTGGAAAGGTTACTCCCAACTTGAAGATTCCTGGGAAAATTCTTCTCACCTTCATGCTCCCCGTTTAATCAGACAATTCCATCATAGGTACCCCACTCGTCCTTCGCCTACTACTGGCACTGGTGGTGCCCCCTTGAGGAGGGGAGTATGTAACGCCATTAGCGTTATACTATGTAAGACGTGTGCAGCTTTACCTGACTCATACAGCTGCGCTCATCTCCCTGACTCCGCCGCGTCACTTCCGGTGCGCCGTGGCTTGCGTTCCACGCTGGAACGCGGAAGCGCGCCCCAGCGTGGTTCCTCCTTTCCCGCGCTGCGCGGGCTATTTAAACCTACAGCAATGACGGCAGGGTGTTCCGCTATTTTGTTGGACCCCTGCCGTCACCCGGGACCTGTTCTCAAGACCCCTGAAGGACTGCTCGTGCTGATGCCCGAACCCTCGTCCTGGTCTGCGCCCAGCATCCCCTACAGGCTCTCCTCTCCACTTCCAGCCTCCAGCTCACCCTTACCAGCTTTCAGGGTTACAGACATCCCTCCACAGCATTCCAGATTGCAGCTGACACCCTCACCAGCCTTCAGCGTTCCAGGCATTCCTTCACAGCACTCCAGCTCACAGCTATCTCCTGTGGAAGACCAGCAGTACCGCAAGTATTTGTATCAATGATGTAATTGTTACTAGGGGATTATATGCCCACCTTCTATGGAACTCTGTAGATGCATGCTACCCTATCTGTATACTTGACACCTGCCACAAGGTACACCGGTTAGTGCTATGACTGACCAACAATCAGATTTACTAATACTGCTCTTGAACCATAGACTTTTGTTTGAATCAAGTTAACGCTTAATATATGATTTATGTGTTTTGGCACAACCCTGTGCTGCTAATACTAGCTTACGGAATCAGAAGCTCCTTGATTGTATTGGTATTCCATCAGAGGTTGTGATGATATAAACCATCAACTCTTACCAAATAATAGAGTGACTATTGGTTTACACCTGAGAAACCTCCGCAGCTGAGATCCAATAAATCAATCAGATATATATATTAGACAGTTCGGGTTCACTCAACCCTAATCATGAGCATGTGGCACAATGTCAGCTATTGTGCGCAGGCGCCGTCTACAGCTGATCATAAATTCAGATGTTCGGCGGCTCTGTACTGCGCATGCACAGTTCCGGCCGGGCATTTCTCGATAGGGGGCATTTCTCGATGGCACACCGGCACTTAAACATACAAGAGCTCCCTGGAGGAAATGTAGACTCAGCTAATGCAGCTTCATGTGTAACAAAGTCATCAATCAGGACGGCGGGCCGCCAGATGATAAGTCTATGCTACACGTTGTTACAACTTGAATGGAACACGATATTTGTATAGCTGGGAAAAAAAGCTGCATACTATTTGTGATCAATGTGGTTGACACGGCCACTTAGGCATGCCCTATACGGCTCGAAATCCGATCCATGTGTGGCCCTGTCTGCTCAACAAAGGCTGATTTAAGGGCTCATTCTTACCAGGAGGTACGTCCAAGTGGGTGCGCTTTTTTTAGCGTTTCCGAGTGCCACGTTTAGGGGAAGCTCATGTATTTCAATGGGCTGCCCCATGCACCTAAAACAAAATCAAATAGGTGCCAGCACGATTTCTAAGATTGCGCCACACCAAAACGTATAGTACTGCGGTACCATGCGCTTTTATGTGTGCTAAGGTGCATGCATTTGGTAGACGCATGGGGGTTCCATTAGGAATGCTCACGTCTGCAGAAGGCATCAAGCCAACAAAGGTGGTGGCGCTGGAGTGGGGTGCTTTGCATCTGGTGCAATTACATATTTTTTTTACACGCGTTATAAAGTCAGCATTTTTTGAACCCCTAAGCATTACATATTTCCAGAAAGCAAAGGCATTGGAGAATAAAATGGTGGCAGTTGCAATTTTTTTTTATGTTGCATGATATTGGCACAGATATTTATCAAATGCCCAAAAATAAAACCACTAAAATTAATTTTAACTACTCGAGACCCAGGCCATTGTAATTTGATGGCCACAAGGTGGCTCTACAGGTCCAGGAGGCCGTCGATTGACATCCTCGGCTCCTCCCCGGCCACTAGGGGGCGCGCGTGCCCGCCGCGTCACTTAGGTGCCGATGCGCGTGTCTGGCGGCCACGTTGTCCTCCATGTACCCGCGATCGGCAGTTACAGAGCCAGGGACGTGGATCTGTGTGTGTAAACACAGAGATCCACGTCCTGTCAGGGAGAGGAGACCGATGGTGTGTCCCTTGTATATAGGGACACCGATCGGTCACCTCCCCCAGTCAGTCCCCTCAACCCACAGTAAGAATCACCTAGCAGGGAACACATTTAACCCCTTCATCGCCCCCTAGTGTTCACCCCTTCCCTGACAGTCACATTTATACAGTAATCAGTGCATATTTATAGCACTGTTCGCTGTATAAACGTGAATAGTCCCAAAATAGTGTCAAAAGTGTCCGATGTGTCCGCCGCAATATCGCAGTTCTGACAAAAATCGCAGATAACCGCCATTACTAGTAAAAAAAAAAAGCTTCTTTGGGGTGTCACTCGTAAGGCTGCCCTATGCGCGACGAAAGGAAAAGTTCAAGAAAACAAAACCGTGAGTTCCCGCTGTGCTCAGGTATGAAACCAACCTTGGTTGTTTAGGTGATTGGTTAGGGATTGGTAAAATTGTGGCTCAACTGCCTAATTTTACTGCCTCCAGGCCTGATGCCTAAAAGCGATCGGGCGGCTCTACAGCCTCCTGGATCACTTTCACCAAAACAGCCAATTGTCCACTGCAGCCATGAGCTTGTTTTAACCACTTCAAGTCCAGGATGTTTTAAAACGGCCTACAGTGTAAGCAGGTGAAATATTGAACATCAAGATATATTTTATATATCAATTCAGAATTTGTTTTATGACCTCCTAACTGATAAAATTCCAAAGAATTTTCCTGCCGTGAATTTCCCTTTTCAATTGTTTTCAGGAAATGAATGGTGGTTTTCTTGAACCTTCTGTTGGTGTCACGACAATTTTCCAGGCTGGGAGGATCGGAGACGGGTGGCTGGGAAGAGTTAGCCGGATATTTTGCATAGTTTGATTGCTCCTTTCCTTGGAGAAGCTCCAGGACTGAACTGACCTCCAGAAACCAACACAACGCTCCTAATTATCTTCTCTTCCGCACTCCCCCGCGTTCTGCCATCTTCAAAGGGAAGCGTCTCCTTTCTTGTCTCTGTATCCGCAGGAATATTGGCTTATCAAAGAAGACCTGACACATCCATCATTCCCATCAACCACCAGCCGGCGTGCATCGTCTTTATTTTGTACAGTCGCCCATGTTTTCCTGCCACCAAAATGATTACCACTTTAAGGGGAACTCCACGCTTAGGCCCCATTCACATGGGCATACTTAACTACTTCAATACTGGGCACTTTTACCCCCTTCCTGCTCAGGCCAATTTTTAACTTTCAGTACTGTCACTTTTTGAATGACAATTGCGCGGCCATGCAACATTGCACCCATATGACATTTTTATTTCCACACAAATAGAGCTTACTTTTGGTGGTATTTAACCGGTTCCTTACTGAGTCACTGTAATGATGTCGGCAGGAACCTTTCATCCCTCCAGATGGTCCTGGGCTTCCCGGGCAGCTAGGGGGCGCACGCGCGCTGCTGCCGGAACACGTGTGCGCCCGCCGGAACACGTGCGCGCCCGACGCATCACTTGGGACCCGATGCACGTGCCCGGCAGCCGCGATGTCCGCAGGGGGCACCCGCGATTGCCCATTTTCACAGCAGGACCATGGATCTGTGTAAACACACAGATCCTCGGTCCTGTCAGAGGAGAGGAGACCGATGTGTGTTCCCAGTACAGAGGAACACAGATCGGTCTCCTCCCCTTGTGAGTCCCCTCCCCTACAGTTAGAATCACTCCCTAGGGAACATATTTAACCCCTTGATCGCCCCTAGTGTTAACCCCTTCCCTGCCAGTCTAATTGACACAGTAATCAGTGCAGTTTTATAGCACTAATCGCTGTATAAATCGCAGATCGCCGCCATTACTAGTGAAAAAAAAAAATGCCACAAATCTATCCCCTATTTTTTAGACCCTGTAACTTTTACGCAAACCAATCAATATACGCTTATTGTGATTTTTTATTTTACCAAAAATGTATAGAGGAATACGTATCGGCCTAAACTGAGGAATGATATTTAATAAATTAAAAGTGAAAAATATTGTGTTTTTTTCAAAATTGTCGCTCTTCTTTTGTTTATAGCGAAAAAAATCAAAACCGTAGAGGTGATCAAATACCACCAAACGAAAGCTCTATTTGTGGGGACAGTGTTGCATGACTATGTAGATTGCCACAGTCACTTGCCACATGCCACCAGATGCAGATTGCCACAGTCACTTGCCACATGCCACCAGATGTAGATTGCCACAGTCACATGCCACATGCCACCAGATGCAGATTGCCACATGCCACCAGATTCAGATTGCGAGTTACTTGCCACATGCCACTAGATGCAGATTGCCCCATGCCACCAGATGCAGATTGCCACAGACACATGCCACCAGATGCAGACTGCCACATGCCACCAGATGTAGATTGCCACAGTCACTTGCCACATGCCACCAGATGCAGATTGCCACATGCCACCAGATGCAGATTGCCACAGTCACTTGCTACAAGCCACCAGATGCAGATTGCCACAGTTACTTGCCACATGCCACCAGATGCAGATTACCACAGTCACTTGCCACATGCCACCAGATGTAGATTGCCATAGTCACTTGCCACATGCCACCAGATGCAGATTGCCACATGCCACCAGATGCAAATTGCCACATGCCACTAGATGCAGATTGCACATGCCACCAGATGCAGTTTGCCCATGCCATCAGATGCAGATTGCACATGCCACTGTCTCCTGCCTCCTAGATGCAAATTGTACAGTGAGTTCCGCATGAGAGAGAATAGCGGTGATGCGGGCGGGCAGTGGCAGATGATGTCATCTTTCTGCTCGCCTGCTTCACCCCTAATAGTGTAGCGGCGGGGCTGTGTGGGCAGAAGTGCGGCGGGGCTGTGTGGGTTGAAGTGCTCTCTGCTCGCCCGCCGCCGCACCACAGACTTCGCGGCCTGTCGGTAAACAGACTGTGGCCCGGTAGTGGGCCGCGGACCAGGGTTTGGAGATAGGGTGACCACGTGTCCCGGTTTGCCCGGGATCGTCCCGTAATTTACATTTTCGTCCCGTGTCCCGGGAGCCTGCAAACCGGGACAATAGAGGGTCCCGGAATCAACTGCCTGCCAAGTCTGCAAGACTCACTGCCGCTGCTGCCACAGTGCCGCTTTAATTTAATCATTCTAAATCCCTGGTTGCTAGGGACGCCCCCCCCGCTTGGCGTGTAGCAACCAGTGACGTCACCGTGTCCCGCAGCCCGCTCTCCCTGACGCTCCGACTCCACCCCCACCTCCTCCTCCTCCAACGGCCAGCCGCGGTTCTTGCAGCAGAGAGAGCAGCAGCATCGTTGGGGCAGGCACCTCACAGTGAGTCACTCACCGTCACCGACCAAGACCTCCTCCTCCCCAGCTCCAGAGGGCTCAGCTGCTGGACTCGATCGGCCGTCCGTGACCGACCTCCCGGCCGCGAGTCCCGACTCCCGCCCGCTGCCTGCGACATCTGGAGGTCTCCGACCGACGTGACCTCGCACATCTGCCGGTCTGACCTCCTCCGGCTCCAGCAGGACCAGGGCCCAGACAGGCTCCTCCCGGCTCCCGCCCGAGCTGGCCCGATTCACTGTCTCAGTGCCTCCTAAAGTCCTGACTGACGCTGGCTGAAGACTACCCTGCTGAGGCCTGCTCCACCACCACCAGTGACCAGACTCCATTATATTTATATGATATCAAAAGGTGAGCAAATAGGGGCAATTAACAGTGACACTGGCTGGCAGCATCTGATGGGGGCACAGTAGCGACAATTCATGGGCACACTGGCATTTGAGGCACAATAGCGACAATTCATGGGCACACTGGCAGCATCTGATGGGGGAACAGTAGCGACAATTCATGGGCACACTGGCATTTGATGGGGCACAATAGCGACAATTCATGGGCACACTGGCAGCATCTGATGGGGGCACAGTAGCGACAATTCATGGGCACACTGGCAGCATCTGATGGGGGCACAGTAGCGACAATTCATGGGCACACTGGCAGCATTTGATGGGGCACAGTAGTGACAATTAATCGGCACACTGGCAGCATCTGATCTGATGGGCACAGTAGCGGCAATTGATAGGCACACTGGCAGAATCTGATGGGGCACAGTAGCGACAATTCATGGGCACACTGGCAGCATCTGATGGGGGCACAGTAGCGACAATTCATGGGCACACTGGCAGCATCTGATGGGGGCACAGTAGCGACAATTCATGGGCACACTGGCAGCATTTGATGGGGCACAGTAGTGACAATTAATCGGCACACTGGCAGCATCTGATCTGATGGGCACAGTAGCGGCAATTGATAGGCACACTGGCAGAATCTGATGGGGCACAGTAGCGACAATTCATGGGCACACTGGCAGCATCTGATGGGGGCACAGTAGCGACAATTCATGGGCACACTGGCAGCATCTGATGGGGGCACAGTAGCGACAATTCATGGGCACACTGGCAGCATTTGATGGGGCACAGTAGTGACAATTAATCGGCACACTGGCAGCATCTGATCTGATGGGCACAGTAGCGGCAATTGATAGGCACACTGGCAGAATCTGATGGGGCACAGTAGCGACAATTCATGGGCACACTGGCAGCATCTGATGGGGGCACAGTAGCGACAATTCATGGGCACACTGGCAGCATCTGATGGAGCACAATAGTAACATTTCATGGGCACACTGGCAGCATCTGATGGGCACAGTAGCGACAATTCATGGGCACACTGGCAGCATCTGATGGGGCACAGTAGCAACAATTGCTGGACACACTGGCAGCATTTCATGGGGCACAGTAGTGGCATTTGATGGGGAACAGTGGCTGCATTTGATGGGGGAACAGTGGTGGCATTTGATGGGAACAGTGGCGGCATTTGATGGGAACAGTGGCGACATTAGATGGGGCACAGTGGCTGCATTTGATGGCACAAGTGACTGCATTTGATGGTACAAGTGACTGCATTTGATGGCACGAGTGATTGCATTTGATGGCACAAGTGATTGCATATGATGGCACAAGTGATTGCATATGATGGGGCACAGTGGTGGCATTAGATAGGGCACAGTGGTGGCATTTGATGGGAACAGTGGCGGCATTAGATGGGGCACAGTGGTGGCATTTGACGGGCACAAGTGACTGCATTTGATGGGGCACAAGTGACTGCATTTGATGGGGCACAAGTGACTGCATTAGATGGGGCACAAGTGACTGCATTTGATGGAGCACAAGTGACTGCATTAGATGGGGCACAGTGGCAGCATTTGATGGGGCCTAGGGCCCTCTTTTGATCTTGCACACGGGCCCGCTGATTTCATGATACACCCCTGCCCCCAAAATACGCAAACAAATATGTAAAAAAACATATATTTTTTAGGGGGGGGGGGGGGGGTCCCTGAATGGCAGTTTGGAAATGTGGTCACCCTATTTGGAGACCCCTGGTCTAGGGGTATCATTTTTCTGATGCTTTATTGAACTTGAAAGGGTGCGGTGTAACTGTGGGATACTCTTGTAGGACAACGTAACAACCTGAGGATACCTCTTACTTTCTGAAACTTCCAAGCATAGTCATTGCAGCAGTAAATGATAAACTGGGCGACAGAGGGTCAAATTTATTTATGCACTCCTTAGCCACCTACTAGGCCACCCAGGGATTGGCTGGAACCCACATAAATATTCAGGCTGCCTATTTGACTCTTCCAACCCACAACATTCCAGAACCCTCCAGAAGGCAGGAGGAAACAGTCAAACCTGCAACCAGTGAGACACAGAACAGCCCAAAATAATCGCAAGCCGCTCAACTGATTACAGTAGAGCTAAAAGAACTACCGGTACATTTACAGTGCCTAGTCTAGCTAGCAGCCTAACTAGGAGGGTGCTACATCAGATATACCATGACCAGGATTAAGGACAACCTTCACCAACATATTGTTAGACATTATTTATTATTATTATTATTATACAGGATTTATAGCGCCAACAGTTTGCGCAGCGCTTTGCAACATCAGGGAAGACAGTACAGTTATAAAACAATTTAATACAGTAGGGATCAGAGGGCCCTGCTTGTTAGAGCTTACAGTCTAGAAGGAAGTGTCAAGTGGAACAAAGGGTAGTAGCTGTGGGGGATGATCAGATGGACAAAATGAAAATACAGTTGTTAGGTGTGGGTAGGATAGGCTTCTCTGAAGGGGAGGGTTTCCAGGGATCCTCTAAAAGCTAATAGAGAAGGAGATAGATGGACAGATTGGGGTAAGGAGTTCCATAGGCTTGGAGAGGCTCTGGAAAAGTCATGGAGACAAGCATGGGAGGAGTTGATGAGAGAGCCAGAGAGCAGGAGGTCTTGAGAAGAACAAAGAGAACGATTAGGTCGGTATTTCAAGACTAGGTCAGTGATGTAGCTGGGGGCAGAGTTGTGGATGGCTTTGTAGGTAGTTGTTAGTATTCTGAATTTAATTTGTTGGGTGAGCGGAAGCCAGTGGAGGGATTGACAGAGAGGAGTAGCAGAGATAATAAAAGAAGCCTTATATAGTGACATTCTAGCACATGGTTGGGCCTCTTGCACGCTGCTGCCTAATAACTCAGCATTTTTAGGTATACATGCATTTTTTTTACTGATCTAAATGCAACCCATTGTTTTCAATAGGCCTGTTCACACATGCTGCGTATGGATGAGTTTAAAAAAAATGCAGAAATCTGAATTGCTGGTCAGTATTTTATATGTTTACATGTGTGTATAATATTATTTGAAGAAGTAAAATTGCATTCTGGGAGATATCAATTTTCTTACTCACGTACACACAAATACGTGCGCAAATATGGGCAAAATAAGACATTTCAGATGGGTATATTGATGTTCAAATATTGTAAAGTCTCTTTTTTTGTTTAACCACTTGCTTACTGGGCACATAAACCCCCCTTCCTGCCCAGGTGAAATTTCAGCTTTCGGCACTGCGTCGCTTTAACTAACAATTGCGCGGTCGTGCGACGTGGCTCCCAAACAAAATTGACGTCCTTTTTTCCCACAAGTAGAGCTTTATTTTGGTGGTATTTGATCGCCTGTGCGGTTTTTATTTTTTGCGCTATAAACAAAAAAGTGCGACAATTTTGAAAAAAATACAATATTTTTTACTTCTTGCTATAATAAATATCCCAATTTAAAAAAAAAAAACACATTTTTTTTCTCAGTTTAGGCCGATACGTATTCTTCTACATATTTTTGGTAAAAAAAAAAAAAATCGCAATAAGCGACTGGTTTGCGCAAAAGTTATAGCGCTTACAAAATAGGGGACAGAATTATTATTTTTTATTATTATTTTTTTTTTTACTAGAAATGGCGGCGATCTGCGATTTTTATTGGGACTGCGACGTTATGGTGGACACATCGGACACATTTTTGGCGCCATTCACATTTATACTGCGATCAGTGCTATAAATATGCACTAATTACAGTATAAATGTGACTGGCATTGAAGGGGTTAACACTAGGGGGTGAGGAAGGGGTTAAATATGTTTCCTATGAAGTGTTCTAACTGTAGGTGGAGGGGGGGTGACTGGGGGGGGTGACCGATCTGTGTCTCTATGTACAAGGGACACAGATCGGTCTCCCCTCCAGAGACAGCACCGCTGTCTCTGTGTAAAACGGCAATGAGAGATGATCTCATATGTTTACATATGAGATCATCTCTCATTGGCCGCACAGATCGCAAACGGCCACTCTGATTGGCTGTTCGCGGCGATCTGTAATTGGCTGTGTCCAAGGGACACGGCCAACACAGATTTTCCCCGCTGCGCGCCCTGGAGCGCGCGCGGGGACCGCCCAAAGGGGCGGACGTCAATTGACGTCCTGTTGGCTTTTGGGATCCGCGCTGTAGCCGTCAATTGACGGCAGGCGGATCCCAAGTGGTTAAATATAACAAACACTTACCTGCTCTGATGCAGTGGTTTTGCACAGAGCAGCACAGATCCTCCTCTTCTCGGGTCATTCTTCGGCAGCCCGGGCCCCTCCCTTCTGTTAAGTGCCCCCACAGCAAGCAGCTTGCTAGGGGGGCACCCGAGCCGAGCCACAGCTCCCTATGTCCATTCAGACATGGAGCTTCTGCCCAGCCCGCCCCCTTTCTCTCCTCATTGGCTGACTGAATTTGATTGACAGCAGCGGAAGCCAATGACGCCATGCTGCTGTCTCAGCCAAAGAGGAGGGGAGTCCCAGGCAGCCGAGACACTGCTGCAACATCGCTGGATCAAGATGAGGAAGAATTAGGAGGGCTGCTGCACACAGAAGGATTTTGATCTTAATAGATTGAATGCATTAAGATCAAAAACCTTCTGCCTTTACAACTCTTTTAATTACCAATGTGCTTTTTATATGATAGGAATGGTGGCACTAAAGCACGAGGAGGATGCTCAGACAAATCCTTGTAGAAGATATAAAAACCATACAAATAATCTTTCTGAGGGTTACTGGACTCACAAACTCAGCGCTGTAAGGCTCCTGGTCTGCCTGCATTCCACTACAGAGAACATCCGTAAATTATTCCAGGAACATCTGCTGATTTTAAACATGAATTATGAGCTGACTCAACAAAGAATGCATGCCAGGAATATTAGGAAACTGTTGCAAAACGGAATTCTACTTCCTAACAGCAGAGGGCGATATGCAATCAAAATTCTAATAATAATAATAAAAAAACATTTTGGCATAAAATTGTTACAAGAAAAAAAGAGATCTAATTAAACAATGTAAAGACTTATTCACGCAACAATGTAAATAAATACATAAAATATCTCATAAAATAGAATAATTAAAGGATACCAGTCCTCCTGATAGAAATGTGAAGGACAATATTGACTGCCTTCAAAAAAAGCTCACTAGTCTAGCGTTCATGATTGTCCTCTTTCTTCCAAATTCTTCCAAGGTCTGATTTTACTGGTTGCATACTTTATACCGGTTATTGACTGAGGTTTATGGAAGGCTCGATGAGAAAAGTCACCCTTATAAGTCAAAATATTATTTTTAAATCCTAAAAATTGTCCCTAAAAGTAAGGAAAAAAAAATACTTACTAGTCCATGCAGTCTAGCTTGTCATGCTTGTAGGTAAGAATGGGCAGAACCCCCCCGTTGTTCGGTTCGCACCAGAACCTTCGAACGGACCGAACGTTCGCGCGAACATTTAGAACCCTATTGACATCTATGGGACTCGAACGTTCAAATTAAAAAGTGCTCATTTTAAAGCCTAATATGCAAGTTATTGTCGTAAAACGGGTTTGAGAACCCGGGTCTTGCCCCAGGGAACATGTATCAATGGAAAAAAAAGTTTTAAAAACGGTTGTTTTTTCTGGAACAGTGATTTTAATGATGCTTAAAGTGAAAAAAAAAAAAATGGAAAAATTCCTTCAAATATCGTACCTGCTGGGTGTCTATAGTATGCCTGTGAAGTGGCACGTGTTTAGAACTGTCCCTGCACAAAATGAGATTACAATAAGAAAAAAGTAATTTAAAACTGCTTGCGGCTTTAATTTAATGTCTGGTCCCTGCAATATGGATGAAAATCATTGAGAAAAATAGCATGGGTTTCCTCGCCCCCCCCCCTCGTCATTACCAGCCCCTTTGGCCCTATATACTTTGAACAGCAGTATACAGGTGGTGCAAACAAGACAGGGACTGTAGGTTTGTTGTTAAGTAGAATCTGTTTGTAATTTTGAACTGGTCCTTCTTTAAAGTGTAGCTCCAGCCATAAAATCTATTTTTAAGCTTTTCTGAAAACATAGAGAAGGGTTATCACCCCTGTAAACATTTGTTTTGCTGTCTGTGTGCATCTGTTCAGAAGATTGCAATTCACTTTCCCAATGACAAATGATTTTTTGAAAATTCATTTTTTTTTGTGAAAAAAGGATTGGTGATAAAGCATCAGTGGACAGGAGACACCTCTTACAGAAGAGAATTTCCCTTCCTAGGGGTAGATTTCCTCTCACTTCCTGTTGTCTCCTTCCGTTTGCAAGTAGGAATCGTTTGTAAGTTGGATGTTTGAAAGTAGGGGCCTGCCTTTTATACTCTTCAGAAATTTGGGCCCTAAGGGGCAGATCCACAAAAGAATTACGCCGGCGTATCTATTGATACGCCGCGCAATTTTAAAGTTCCTACAAAACAAGATACGACTGCATCTGGGATCGATCCGACAGGTGTACATCTTAGTACGCCGTCGGATCTTAGGTGCATTTTTCCGCCGGCCGCTAGGTGGCGTTTCCGTCGAATTCCGCGTCGAGTATGCAAATTAGCTAGTTACGGTGATCCATGAACGTACGTCTGGCCGGCGCATTTTTTTATGTCGTTTGCGTTCGGCTTTTTCCGGCGTATAGTTAAAGCTGCTATATGGTGGTGTACTCAATGTTAAGTATGGCTGTCGTTCCCGCGTCGAAATTTGAATTTTTTACGTTGTTTGTGTAAGTCGTTCGTGAATAGGGATTTGCGTAGAATGACGTCACCGTCGTAAGCATTGGCTTTTTCCGGTTTAATTTCGAGCATGCGCACTGGGATACCCCCACGGACGGCGCATGTGCCGTTCAAAATAAACGTCGTCACAAGGTAGTTACATAAAACACACCCCCATCACATCGTTTTGAATTGTGCGCCCTTACGCCGCCAAAGATACACTACGCCGCCGTAACTTACGGCGCAAATTCTTTGAGGATTCCAAAAAAAAAAAAAAAGTTACGGCGGCGTAGTGTATCTTAGATACGCTACGCCCGACGCAAAATTACGCCGATGTACGTGGATCTGCCCCTAAGTGTTGGTGTTGCCACAACACTGTGAGCCCTCACAGTTAGTCTTGGTGGGCGCTGGAACACCCTGCTGTGTGAACTATTATATCAAGAATTGTAATTACATACCATTGTTGAACAGTGGTAGAAAAATTGGGCCTTTGGTGCTGGCGCTGGTGCCACAGCACTTTAAGTCCTTACAGTTACTCTTGGTGGGCGCAGGAATGGGCCCTGCTGTGAAATATTAGATCAAGAATTGTAATTACATGCCCCTGTTGAACAGGGGCAGAAAAATTGGGCCTTTGTTGGTGGTGGTGGTGCTGGTGCCACAACTCTGTAAGCCCTCACAGTTACTCTTGGTGGGCACAGGAATGGGCCCTGCTGTGAAATATTCGATCAAGAATTGTAATTACCGTACATGCCCCTGTTGAACAGGGGCAGAAAATTGGGCCTTTGTTGGTGGTGGTGGTGGTGCTGGTGCCACAACACTGCAACCCCTCACAGATACTCTAGTTGGAGCGCAGGAATGAGCCTGCTGCAAAATATTGCATCAAAAGTTGTAATTACATGCCCCTGTTAAACAGGGGCAGAAAATTGGGCCTTAGCCACTGGTGGCGGTGCCCAGAACCAAAAATGTTCTTACAAGCTATCAGCATGATCATTGAGGAGGAAAAGGATAGTCACTCAGCATAACAGGATAGCCACTCAGCATCAGCATAGGCAGTCTTGAAGGGATCTGACATTTCAAAAAAATTATTCAGTTATATCAGCATCAGGTGCTTGGTAGCTGGTGTTGATCCAAGCCTGATTAATTTTTATGAAGGTCAGTTGATCGACCGAGTCGGTGGAGAGGCGCACCCTGTGATCGGTTACAAAGCCTCCAGCAGCACTGAATGTGCGTTTCTGAAAGAACGCTGGATGCAGGACAAGCCAGTGGCTCAATTGCGTACTGTGCAAGCTCTGGCCAGTGATCCATCCTCAAGACCCAGTAAGCCAGAGGATTTTCGTTGGTAAAGGTGTCCAAGTCTAATCTTGCCCCTAGGTATTCCCGCACCATGTAATACAGACGCTGGCGATGGTTGCTGGAACCGGTCATACCTTGGGGCTTCGGACTACACAGACTTTCCTGGCCTGCTTCAGAACATCCTGTAAGCCCGGGTACCTGCCCAAGAACCGCTGCACCACCAAGTTAAGGACATGAGCAAAACAGGGCACATGGGTCAGTTGTCCCTGTTGCAGGGTGGAGAGGAGGTTGGTGCCATTGTCACAAACCATCATTCCTGGCTTAAGCTGGCGTGGCGTCAACCACCTCTGAGCCTGCCCCTGCAGAGCTGACAGAACCTCTGGCCCAGTGTGGCTCCTGTCCCCCAAGCACACCAGCTCAAGCACCGCATGGCATCTCTTTGCCTGCATACCTGCATAGCCCCTTGAACACCTACGGAGCACCGTGGGTTCTGAGGACACATCAGCACAGGAAGAGGCCACAGAGGAAGAAGAAGAGGAGGGGGTGGAGGAGAGAGGTGTGTCACAACCAGTAATAGCATTTTGGAGGCATGGTGGCGGAACAACCTCCATCACTACTGTACCTTGTCCTGTGTCCTTCCCAGCTGCCATCAGAGTCACCCAATGTGCTGTGAAAGATAGGTAACGTCCCTGTCCATGCCTGCTGGACCATGAGTCAGCGGTAATATGCACCTTACCACTGACCGCCCTGTCCAGCGAGGCATACACATTGCCTTCCACATGCCGGTAGAGAGCCGGAATCGCCTTCGTGAGAAAAAGTGGCATTTGGGAACTTGCCACTGAGGTACCACACATTCCACAAACTCACGGAAGGGGGCAGAATCTACCAACTGAAAAGGCAGCAGTTGAAGTGCTAGCAATTTAGCTAAGCTAGCATTGAACCGCTGGGCATGTGGATGGCTGGGAGAGAACTTCTTTTGGCGCTGCAGCAGCTGGGGCAGGGAAATTTGCCTGGTACAATGTGCCATCAGTGTAACGATAGTAGATTGCCCGCAAGTACTTGGCTGTGACACACCTAATTCTACACCTTTAGTCCTATCAGTGCAGGCTTGGGTATAGTGGGGTTGGAGATGATGATGAGGAACAAGGAGAGGTCCGCTTTGTTCTTTGAGGTACGCTTGCCAATGAACTGCATGGCAGGTCGACATATGTCTGGTCAAGCATGTGGTGCCCAAGCGGGTGATGTTTTGGCCACGCGAGATACGCTTGAGACATATGTTGCAAATAGTAGCGGTGCGATCTGATGCACTCGTCTCAAAAAAGGCCCACACCAAACAACTTTTGGAATAACGCTGAGAGACAGCAGCGCCCTGCACATGCATAGCTCTGCGTTGTGAGGCAGTCAGTGTGCTGCCCTTAAGCTGGCCCCTGGAGGGCCTCCTGCCTCGTTGGAGAGTACCTCCTCCTCCTCCTCTCAGGCACCCACGTAGAGTCAGTGACCTCATCATCCCCTCCCTCCTCATCACTGTAGAAAACCTGGCAGTATGCTGCAGCTGGGGGAACATGACTGCCAGATTGCTGTCCTTCTTGGGCACCCCCTCTCTCTGGGCTCACGTTACTGCTTTCCTCTAGCTGTGTACCATCATCGGAGCCTTCAAAATGCTGCACATCCTCCTGCAGCATGTACCCAACACTGTGGTCAAACAGTTCGGGGGACTCCTCAGGAGGACATGGTGGGGCTAGGGAAGGAGTGACTGATGCCATTGAGCAGAGGGAAGAGGCCCTGTTGGCAGCTGCTTAGAACTTAGAACAAGTATAGTATAGTATATTTTATACTATACTTGTTCTAAGTATGTGCATTGTACATTGAGCTTGTCAAATGATTATTGTCTCAATGTCAGATTTTTTATACATGATTATCTTTCTCTCCTTATAGTATGTCTTGTACAAGCTCCTGATGAAGCCCTGCTCAGGGCAAAACATGTTGGGCACTCCATGTACAGGTTATCATTGTGGCTCCTTCTGAAGCCATGCATATCCTTATAGGATTAAAATGTGGTTGTTTTCACTTCCATTTTAATTATGTATGTTAAAATCAAATAAATTATGTATTTTTCTACTTGATATATTTTTTCTTTATTGACACCGTTCAAAGTCCCTGGGTTTGTTACCCTTTCCCCCCTTCATTTTTCTGCTTTGATTAATATATGGGATGTGGTGTCTCGATTTGACCTCCTATGCCTCACATTTGTTTTTTTTCATACAGTGTATACATATACATACAACACCTGGGATGCATATATATCCTCTACACACTGTAATTCTAACTGACTAGCCTGCCTGCTCTATCTAACTCAATTGAAATGACACTGTCTCTCTCTGTCTCTATGTCTATCTTTAACCACCGCCACAACACACTACACAAGGCCGACTTGCAGGCGGCCTTTTATAGTGTGGGGCGTGTACTAAACCCCCTGAGCCATAATTGGCAAAAGCCACCCTAGCTTTGGCCAATTATGGCTCTCCGTTTTTTGCAAGCTGTGATTGGCCAAGCATGCAGGTCATAGTGAGTGCTTGCTTGGCCAATCATCAGCCAGCAATGCACTGCGATACCGCAGTGAATTATGGGCCGTGACACGCCACTCAAATTTGGCGCGAGCGGCCGGTAACGTTCGTATTTCGACGAACCCCTGGAGGGCCTCCTGCCTCGTTGGAGAGTACCTCCTCCTCCTCCTCTCAGGCACCCACGTAGAGTCAGTGACCTCATCATCCCCTCCCTCCTCATCACTGTAGAAAACCTGGCAGTATGCTGCAGCTGGGGGAACATGACTGCCAGATTGCTGTCCTTCTTGGGCACCCCCTCTCTCTGGGCTCACGTTACTGCCTTCCTCTAGCTGTGTACCATCATCGGAGCCTTCAAAATGCTGCACATCCTCCTGCAGCATGTACCCAACACTGTGGTCAAACAGTTCGGGGGACTCCTCAGGAGGACATGGTGGGGCTAGGGAAGGAGTGACTGATGCCATTGAGCAGAGGGAAGAGGCCCTGTTGGCAGCTGCTTAGAACTTAGAACAAGTATAGTATAGTATATTTTATACTATACTTGTTCTAAGTATGTGCATTGTACATTGAGCTTGTCAAATGATTATTGTCTCAATGTCAGATTTTTTATACATGATTATCTTTCTCTCCTTATAGTATGTCTTGTACAAGCTCCTGATGAAGCCCTGCTCAGGGCAAAACATGTTGGGCACTTCATGTACAGGTTATCATTGTGGCTCCTTCTGAAGCCATGCATATCCTTATAGGATTAAAATGTGGTTGTTTTCACTTCCATTTTAATTATGTATGTTAAAATCAAATAAATTATGTATTTTTCTACTTGATATATTTTTTCTTTATTGACACCGTTCAAAGTCCCTGGGTTTGTTACCCTTTCCCCCCTTCATTTTTCTGCTTTGATTAATATATGGGATGTGGTGTCTCGATTTGACCTCCTATGCCTCACATTTGTTTTTTTTCATACAGTGTATACATATACATACAACACCTGGGATGCATATATATCCTCTACACACTGTAATTCTAACTGACTAGCCTGCCTGCTCTATCTAACTCAATTGAAATGACACTGTCTCTCTCTCTCTGTCTCTATGTCTATCTTTAACCACCGCCACAACACACTACACAAGGCCGACTTGCAGGCGGCCTTTTATAGTGTGGGGCGTGTACTAAACCCCCTGAGCCATAATTGGCCAAAGCCACCCTAGCTTTGGCCAATTATGGCTCTCCGTTTTTTGCAAGCTGTGATTGGCCAAGCATGCAGGTCATAGTGAGTGCTTGCTTGGCCAATCATCAGCCAGCAATGCACTGCGATACCGCAGTGAATTATGGGCCGTGACACGCCACTCAAATTTGGCGCGAGCGGCCGGTAACGTTCGTATTTCGACGAACCCCTGGAGGGCCTCCTGCCTCGTTGGAGAGTACCTCCTCCTCCTCCACTCAGGCACCCACGTAGAGTCAGTGACCTCATCATCCCCTCCCTCCTCATCACTGTAGAAAACCTGGCAGTATGCTGCAGCTGGGGGAACATGACTGCCAGATTGCTGTCCTTCTTGGGCACCCCCTCTCTCTGGGCTCACGTTACTGCCTTCCTCTAGCTGTGTACCATCATCGGAGCCTTCAAAATGCTGCACATCCTCCTGCAGCATGTACCCAATACTGTGGTCAAACAGTTCGGGGGACTCCTCAGGAGGACATGGTGGGGCTAGGGAAGGAGTGACTGATGCCATTGAGCAGAGGGAAGAGGCCGTGTTGGCAGCTGCTTAGAACTTAGAACAAGTATAGTATAGTATATTTTATACTATACTTGTTCTAAGTATGTGCATTGTACATTGAGCTTGTCAAATGATTATTGTCTCAATGTCAGATTTTTTATACATGATTATCTTTCTCTCCTTATAGTATGTCTTGTACAAGCTCCTGATGAAGCCCTGCTCAGGGCAAAACATGTTGGGCACTTCATGTACAGGTTATCATTGTGGCTCCTTCTGAAGCCATGCATATCCTTATAGGATTAAAATGTGGTTGTTTTCACTTCCATTTTAATTATGTATGTTAAAATCAAATAAATTATGTATTTTTCTACTTGATATATTTTTTCTTTATTGACACCGTTCAAAGTCCCTGGGTTTGTTACCCTTTCCCCCCTTCATTTTTCTGCTTTGATTAATATATGGGATGTGGTGTCTCGATTTGACCTCCTATGCCTCACATTTGTTTTTTTTCATACAGTGTATACATATACATACAACACCTGGGATGCATATATATCCTCTACACACTGTAATTCTAACTGACTAGCCTGCCTGCTCTATCTAACTCAATTGAAATGACACTGTCTCTCTCTCTCTGTCTCTATGTCTATCTTTAACCACCGCCACAACACACTACACAAGGCCGACTTGCAGGCGGCCTTTTATAGTGTGGGGCGTGTACTAAACCCCCTGAGCCATAATTGGCCAAAGCCACCCTAGCTTTGGCCAATTATGGCTCTCCGTTTTTTGCAAGCTGTGATTGGCCAAGCATGCAGGTCATAGTGAGTGCTTGCTTGGCCAATCATCAGCCAGCAATGCACTGCGATACCGCAGTGAATTATGGGCCGTGACACGCCACTCAAATTTGGCGCGAGCGGCCGGTAACGTTCGTATTTCGACGAACCGTCGAACATACGATGTTCGAGTTGAACGTGAGTTCGACTCGAACACGAAGCTCATCCCTACCGAACAGGGGAAATGTTCTAGCCCGAATGGCAAACCCCATTGAAGTCTATGAGAGCTGAACAGGAAAAATAAAAAGTGCCCATTTTGAATGCTTATAAGTAGGTAATTGGCCATAAAAGGGGAATAGGGGTCTGGATACAGAACTGGGGGACATGTATCAATAGAAAAATAATTTTTGTTTTTTCAGGACACCTGATTGTAATTATGCATAAATTGCAAAAATAAAACATCCCTTTAAATATAGTGCCGGGGGGGGGGGGGGGGGGTTCCCTTAATGTGCCTGCAAAGTGGCGCATCTGTAGCATGCATAAAACCTGCTGCTGCAAAATTGTAATTTCTAAAGAAAAAAAAAAAAGTCAAATTCCACCTAAGTAACTCATTTACAATTGCAGTCACCGGACTATTAAAAAATAAATAAAGAAAAGATGGCATGGGGTCCCCCCCCTCAGTCAATAGCAGACCCTTCGGGACTAGTATGGACTTGGAGGGGTACCCCACGCCAATATAACAAAAAAAACGAAGTGGGATCCCCCCAATATCTATACCAGACCCTTATCCGGGCATGCAGCCTGGCAGATCAGGAAAAGGGGGGGGAGGGGGCGAGCAAGCCCCTTACCTAAAGTATACCAGGCCACATGCCTTCAACATGGTGGGTGGGTGCTTTGGGGGGCTTTCCCTTCACCCCAATGCATCTTGTCCCCATGTTGATAGAGATAAGGGCCTCATCCTGACAACCCTGGGCTGTGGTTGTCGGGGTCTGCGGGCAGGGGGATTATCAGAATCTGAAAGCCCAAGGGGGCCCTCAGATCCCGGCCCCCCTATGGAAATGGGTATCGGGTACATAGTACCCCTACCCATTGATTGCCCATGGAGACAGCATCAAGCCAGATTACAGGGAGACAGCGAATAGGAAACAGATCCATAGCAAGATTTGCCCCTCCCGCACAAAGACAGTTTGGATCCCTTCCAGCATCCACATCCCCGGCTCTCACAAGTAATGACCCTCACAAGAGCTTGGTATTCGTGTCAGCTGCTGGACCAGCCTGGGTTGCCCTGGCAACCGTGAAATAGCATGCAGAACGGTCAGTATGACGGGGATGAAGGTGCCTGCCTTCCCCTTGCTCTGCAGAAGCATTGCGCTCTAGACAGTGGAAGAAAATGCGAGATGAAATGATGCCCAAATGCTAAATAATTCCCTGAGGTTATAAAAGAAATTGTGTGCGGGATATATACCGCTTGACCTTTGCTGGTCTATACCTGTCGTGAGCTATTATTAATGTTCATGGGTTATTCTGCATTGTAATTTTAGTTTACCGCTGGCGAGGTGGTAGCCAGCCAATGTAGATGCCAAAGGTCTACTTACCAGGGAAAGAGTATGGCTTTAAAAAAAAGGTCCCTGATCCTGCAGGTACACCCCCCAAAATGTTGGGGCTTTTTAATTTGCCTGGATCCCCTGAAAGGATGTATTGATTTATTTATACTGTATATCCCATATACTATTATTTAACCCTTTCATGCCCAAGCCTCTTTTTGACATTTGGTGTTTACAACTTAAAATCCGTATTTTTTGCTTGAAAATTACTTAGAACCCCCAAATATTATATATATATATATATATATATATATATATATATATATATATATATATATATATATATATATATATATTTAGCAGAGAATCTAGAGAATAAAATGGCGATTGTTGCAATATAGCCCAAGTTTTTTGAATAATGTGAAAGATGATGTTACGCCAAATAAATAGATACCAAATACGTCAAGCTTTAAAATTGCGCACACTTGTGGAATGGCGACAACCGACGGTACCTAAAAATCTCCATAAGTGACGCTTTACCAGGTTAGAGTTAGGCCCCTTTCAAACTGGGGCGGGAGGTGCGGTGGCGGTATAGCGCCGCTATTATTAGCAGCGCCTTTGGCAGCCGAGTAAGCTGGAAGTGACATTGTGATGTTGCTTCCGTGTTTACAGAGAGGAAACTGTAACAGAGACGTTTCCGGCTTCGCGCCAGTCTGTCTCTAGCCCCCGGAAGTGACGGATCAAGGATCGGGTCTCATGATGGAACAGGAGGCCCAGGAAGAGCGGCGGAAGCCAGCGGGAAAATATTCAGTGAGCGGCAGTTGTGTGGAGGAAAATACCTTGTTGATGTCAGAGGAGAATGGGCAGACTGGTTGGAGATGATAGAAAGGCAACAGTAACTCAAATAACCACTCGTTACATCTTAATCTAGGCTTACCTGTAGGAGAAATCCTCACTTCCTGTTCTTCTGTCTGTAACTCCACACAGTAATGCAAGGCTTTCTCCCTGGTGTGGAGAAAGCCTCTTGAGGAGGGAGGGGGCGAGCAGGAGTGTCAGGACGCCCACTAACACACAGCTCCTTTCTCTATCTGCAAAGTAGAGAGAGTCCTGACTTGCCTGCCCGCCCCCTCCCCCCTCAAGATGCTTTCTCCACACCAGGAAGAAAGCCTTGCATTACTGTGTGGAGTTACAGACAGAAGAACAGGAAGTGAGGATTTCTCAGAAGAAATAAGGACATTTAAAAGCAAAATGGAAGGATGAGGTAAGTGAAGGAGGACTGCACTAAGGTAAAGGAAGCTATTTAGGGATTTTTTTTTTTACCTTTACCTTTTTAAAGGGGTCTTTAAATTGGTCTGTAAAGGGTTTACAACCCCTTTAACTACCACCAGTTTCCTAATCTGCAAATTGGTGGTAATTCTTTAAGTATCTGTTGCTGCTATGTGCTATGCAACAGTTTTTTTGAAGTGGTGGTAGTTAGAACAACCTGAATTCTGCCCCTTGTGTTGGTATTTTTTCCCTGGTAAACTTCCCCTCCAAACTTTCTAAACAAAGGCCTGGTTTACTGTCCATCAGACTTTAGGAGGGCTGGACTGTGGCCAGTAGAAAATGCCCCAGTGCCAGTGGGTGTGTATACATGTCTCAGGCTTGGTGATTAGTGGGAGTAAAAAATGACCTAGCCCCTAGTTAATAGGAGGAGGAATTGTGCCCCATCCTTAGTGCCAGTGGGAGGAATGGTGCCCTATCCTTGGTGTCAGTGGAAGGAATGGTGCCCCATCCTTAGTGCCAGTGGGAGGAATGGTGCCCTATCCTTGGTGTCAGTGTAGGGAACAGTGCCCAAAGGGCAACATACAGGCATGCAAAGGGCCACATTTGGCCCACGGGCTACAGTGTCGAGACACTGGTCTAGAGAAAGCAGACTATGGTTGTCCCCCAAATGGAGGTAGTGAGTGACTAGCTTCCCTTCTGGGATTTTGATTGGCACCGATGGGGCTGCACTGATAATCAGTTTAAAAAATGTAGAGAGCCTTGCCGGTTATCGGCTCTCCTTTCCTCACACAGACATTGCCCGTGTGATCAGCTGTGGCTGGACACAGCTGATCACATGGTAAAGGGCCGCTGTTATTGGCCCTTTACCGTGATCTGTGATCAGCTGCGCAAGGGGGGTGGGATTCTGGGAGGACGTCCATGGACGCCCCCTTCTAGAACTAGACAGCCACACTGAAGCCGTCTTTCGGCAATGGCGTGGTATTAAAGAGGTTAAAGGGTCAGTTCCTTTTTAACAAAAAGCTGCCTATGCGGGTAAGGGGCACCTGTAGATAAACACAAAGGCCCAGATTCACGTAGATAGGCGTAAATATAAGCGGGCGTAGCGTATCGTAGTTACGCTACGCTGCCGCAACTTAGAGAGGCAAGTGCTGTATTCACAAAGCACTTGCGTCTAAAGTTGCGGCGGCGTAGCGTAAATGTCCCGGCGTAAGCGCGCATAAATCAAATGAGGAACAGGGGGGCGTGTTTTACGTAAACTAAGCATGACTCCACGTAAATGATGCTTTTTTCGAACGGCGCATGCACGCGCATGCTCTGTATCACGTCGAATTTTCAAATTAAATTACGCCAGCTCAATGCCTAGACGACGTGAACGTAACTTCCGCAAAGCCCTATTCGCGAACGTTTTACGCAAACGACGGAAAATTTTACGCTGTCTCGACGTCCATACTTAACATTGCGTACGCCTCACTATAGCAGGGGTAACTTTACGCCGGTCCGACGCCTTACGCAAACGACGCATATAGATACACCGGGCGCACGTACGTTCGTGAATCGGCGTATCTACCTAATTTGCATATTCTATGCGTAAATCTACGGAAGCGCCACCTAGTGGCCAGCGTAAATATGCAACTAAGATACGACGGAGTAAGAGACTTATGTCAGTCGTATCTAAGCAAAAATCTGGCGTATCTTGCTTTCTGGATACAGAAAAAAGATACGCCGGCGCATCCTAGAAGTTACGCGGCATATCAAAAGATACGACCACGTAACTTCTTTGTGGATCTGGCCCAAACTGTGCAGCTTTGAACAAAGGTAAATCATGCCCTTACTGTAAGTGTAGGCAATTTATATACCGTATTTATCGGCGTATACCGCGCACTATTTTGCCCTGAAAATCAGGGCAAAATCGTGGGTGCGCGGTATACGCCGATACCCGCTTTCCCGCGCTGAATTTGAATACTGAGTAGCCGAGCCTGCCCGACGATACACGAGTGTACTGTGCTCGATATATGTCGGCGCAGTATTCATACTCGGCGCGGGAAACTAGCGGGGAGGACGCGAGGACGCCACAGAAGGACGCCGGACCCGACGAAGAGGACACCCAAAGCCGCAGACGGACGCCGGACCCGACGAGGCCGCCGATGGACGCCGCGGAAGACACCAAAACTGTAAGTACAAAAATATTTTTTTCACAGGAATCCGGGTCAAGTTTAGGGTTGCGCGCTATACGCGGGAGCGCGCTATACCCCGGTAAATACGGTACCTCCTGAAACCTGGCCAAAAAACTCCCAGAGATGGCACCATCCCATCCTGCCTTGTTGCTAGGACCTTCTCAGCTGAACCCTCTTGCATGCGCTCTCTCTCCCCCCAGGCTGCGCCTCTGAGCTCAGCGATGCTGCAATGGAGGAGATAATGGACCTCACATGTGTGGGAGATTCAGAGCTCACTCCTGTGATTATGAGGGTGAGCTGTAACGGCTGTGAATGTCAAGACAAGACGGGATGATTCTGCTGCTTCTGGGAGTTTTTCAGTCAGGCTTCGGGAGATACGTACAGTCATAGGTGTGCGCACAGGGTGTGCCTGGGCGCACCCTAATCATCCTGTGTGGCGCAGATTGCACCGAAATATACGGCGTTAAATGTGCACTAATGCACAGAAAAATACAGCATTAAATGGCACATAACACACTGAAATATACAACGTTAAACATGCAGTAATGCACAGAAATATACTGCATTAAACATGCAGTAACGCACAGAAATATACTGCATTAAACGTGCAGTAATGCACAGAAATATACTGCGTTAAACGTGCAGCACAGAAATAGACCCCTGATATTTCACCAAAGTCCCTAATGTGGCTCATAAAATAATAAAAATAAAAACTTCTGACACTGTCCACTGCTCTGCTGACACCATCAGTATACTGTATATGCACATGCAGACACATGCAAATATGTTTGAGCTTTGGGGTACACACCCTAATGCAATAAGCTGCGCACACCTATGCGTACAGTGGAACCTTGGATTACAAGCATAATCCGTTCCAGGAGAATGCTTGTAATCCAAAGCACTCTCATATCAAAGCAAGTTTCCCCATAGAAGTCAATGGAAATGAAGATAATTAGTTCCACATTGACTTCTATGGCATGCAATACCGCATGTTGCCAGAGGTAGGGGGGCGCCGTACACGTAGCTGGATTCAGAGAGAGTTACGCCGGCGTATCAGTAGATACGCCGACGTAACTCGGAATCTGCGCCGTCGTAAGTTTAAGTGTATTCTCAAACTGAGATACACTTAAACCTATAGCAGGCCGTCGTATCTTAGGGTGCAATTTTTCCGCTGGCTGCTAGGTGGCGCTTCCGTTGAGTTCGGCGTAGAATATGTAAATGCCTAGATACGCCAATTCATGAACGTACGTGCGCCCGTCGCAGTAAAGATACACCGTTTCCGTAAGAGTTATGCCGCGTAAAGATAAAGCTGCCCCCTAGCTGGCCTAGTCAATGTTAAGTATGGCCGTAGTTCCCGCGTCAAAATTTGAAAAATTTACGTCGTTTGCGTAAGTCGTCCGTGAATGGGGCTGGACGTCATTTACGTTCACGTCAAAACCAATACGTCCTTGCGGCGTACTTTGGAGCAATGCACACTGGGATATGTACACGGACGGCGCATGCGCCGTTCGTAAAAAAAAACGTCAATCACGCATGTTGCCAGTGGTAGGGGGGCGCCGGAGAGCCTCGGAAATACTCGGGGACAGCTCGGCTGATCTTGGAAACCCTCGGAAAGGTTCGGAAACACTCTGGAACGCAGTATTTCTGAGTGATTCTGAGTATTTCCGAAAGGCTCAGAATCGTTCCGAGAATCACAGGCGCCACTGCACCTCTGGCCAAAGCTTGAATTCTGCTCATTTTGGGAGAAAACATTTACAAACCAAGTCAGAATAAAAAAAAAAAAAGTTGCTCGTTATTCAAAAACGCTCGTTGACCACGCTACTCGTAAACCAAGGTTCCACCGTAAACGGCGTACACCTATAGCAAGGACATTTTTAAAGTTTAGTCAACCCTGCGCAGTTTTTTTTTTTTTTTTAATCTTCAAGCACCCCCCTTACCTGCATAGGCAGTTTGTAATAAAGGTGGACGAACCCTTTAATGTTTGTATTAAAGTCTCTGCGTAGAAATCCCCTTTAAAGTCACTATCTGCTGAATCATTCAGAGATGATTGGCGGTCGGCGGGTGATTGCAGATCTTTAGCAGGTATGATTAGCGCTGCAACAAAACCTCACTGTCCTCATTAAAATAACAAGCGACTGTGATTCCCACATCTATTTCCATTTCCTGAGCTGCCGCCTCTATAAAATCTGTTTTTTGACATTTCTGTGATCTTTGAAAAAAAAAAAAAAAAAAGATGAATGAGGTCCTCAGGTTACCAAGCAACTGGATTCTGCTATACTCCAGCACAGGAATATGTCATTAAAATCCCCCCCCCCCCCCCCCGCCGCCTCACCCCCTCCAAAACACACACATCATAACCCTGCCAGCCACATGGTTCAATCTTCCAGCACAACAACACACTGATAATGAATGAATGGCCGCACGGTGTGGGAGGTAGTGCGGAGTTGCGGACCGCTAACGCAGATCCTTTGTTGATGCACCAAGCAGTCTACTATAGGGAGCACCCAGGCCAAGGTTTAGGGTGGACTTTGGAAGCGTTGTATGATAGTTATACCCAGGGGTGTATTTAGGTTTTGTGCTGCGCTAGGCCTGACGAAACTCGCACACCACTACTTTATATATGACGCACCCCTTCCTGTCAAGACTACGCCCCTTCCTTTTTAAGACCTGCCCTGTCATTTTCATGGGAGGAGGACAGAGGGACGTGGTGGGATGAGGACAGAGGGACACGGTGGGATGAGGACAGGGGGACAGGGTGGGATGAGGACAGGGTGGGATGAGGACAGGGTGGGATGAGGACAGGGGGACAGGGTGGGATGAGGACAGGGGGACAGGATGGGATGAGGACAGGGGGACAGGATGGGATGAGGACGACAGGGGGACAGGATGAGGTGAGGACAGAGGGACAGGGTGGGATGAGGACAGAGGGACAGGATGGGATGAGGACAGAGGGATAGGATGGAATGAGGACAGAGGGACAGGATGGGATGAGGACAGAGGGATAGGATGGGATGAGGACAGAGGGATAGGATGGAATGAGGACAGAGGGACAGGATGGGATGAGGACAGAGGGATAGGATGGGATGAGGACAGAGGGATAGGATAGGATGAGGACAGAGGGATAGGATGGGATGAGGACAGAGGGACAGGATGGTATGAGGACAGAGGAATAGGATGGCATGAGGACAGAGGGACAGGATGGGATGAGGACAGAGGGAAAGGATGGGATGAGGACAGGGGGACAGGATGGGATGAGGACAGGCTTTTTTGCCGCCCCCTGCAAAGTGCCGCCCTAGGCCTGGGCCTTGTCAGCCTAGGCCATAATACAGCACTGGTTATACCTAAAGGGCTTGTTCACATGTGAGGTTGGGGGAGGGGGGTGGTAAAACCCTGTGGTTGAGCCATGCTTTAACCACCGCCCAAACGCTACGCCATTTAAGCTTCAGAGGCAGCAGCCAGGAACTATACCCTCTCTTGCTTTAAGTCACAGGTGTCAAACACAAGGGGCCGGATTCAGATAGCCTTTACGCCGGCGTATCTATTGATACGCTGCGTAAGTGCTACGAAGCGCCGGCGTATCTTCTTTCTGTATTCAGAAAGCTAGATACGCCAGAATTTCCCTGAGATCCGACCGGCGTAAGTGTCTGAGGCCTAGTACACACGAGAGGATTTATCCGCGGATACGGTCCACCGGACCGTTTCCGCGGATAAATCCTCTCGAGGATTTTGATCCGATGCAGTGTACTCACCATCGGATCGAAATCCGCGCCGAAATCCCATCGCGATGACGTGTCGCGCCGTCGCCGCGATGATGACGTGCGCGACGCTGTCATATAAGGAATTCCACGCATGCGTCGAATCATTACGACGCATGCGGGGGATTCATTTGGACGGATTGATCCGGTGAGTCTGTACAGACCAGCGGATCAATCCGTTGGGATGGATTCAAGCGGATAGATTTGAAAGCATGTCTTAAAATTTTTATCCGCTGGAAATCCATCCCAGGGGATAAAAATCCGCGGAAACAGATCCGCTGGATTGTACACACCATAGGATCTATCTGCTGGAGCCGGTCCGCGGATCAATTCCAGCGGATGGATCCTCTCGTGTGTACGGGGCCTTACACCGTCGTATCTTAGGCTGCATATTTACGCTGGCCGCTAGGTGGCGCTTTCGTATATTTAATAATATGCAAATTAGGTAGTTACTCCGATTCAGAAACGTACGTCCGCCCCGGCGCATTTTGTTACGTCGTTTACGTTAGGCTTTTTCCGGCGTAAAGTTACCCCTGCTATATGAGGGGTAAAGTTACGTTTACGTCTAAAGCATTGACGATTTGCGGCGTAATTTTGAGCATGCGCACTGGGATTTTTGCGCCGTTCGTAAAATACGTCAAATACGTGGGGTCACAGTGAATTAATATAAAACACGCCCACATCATCCACATTTGAATTAGGCGGGCTTATGCCGGACCACAGACGTTACGCCGCCGTAAATAAGGGCGCAAGTTCTTTCTGAATACGGAATGTTGAAGCTTGGGGCGTGTTTTATGTAAATTAAGTGTGACCCCACGTAAATGACGTTTCTAATGAATGGCGCATGCGCCGTCCGTGAACGTATCCCAGTGCGCATGCTCCAAATCACGTCGCAAATAGTCAATGCTTTCGACGTGAACGCGTAAAATTTTTCACGTTTTACGTCGTTTGCGTAAGTCGTCCGTGAATGGGGCTGGGCATAGGTTACCTATGCCCAGCCCCATTCACGGACGACTTACGCAAACGACGTAAAACGTGAAAAATTTTACGCGGTTCCGACGTCCATACTTAACATTGGCTGCGCCATGTTTTTGGTGGTTTATCTTTACGCCTGAAAATGCCTTACGTAAATGGCGTATCTTTAGTGCGACGGGCAAGCGTACGTTCGTAAATAGGCGTATCTTGCTGATTTACATATTCTAGGCGTAAATCAGCGTACACGCCCCTAGCGGCCAGCGTAAATAGGCAGTTAAGATACGACGGCGTAGGAGACTTACGCCGGCCATATCTTAGCAACATTTAAGCGTATCTCAGTTTGAGCACACGCTTGAAGTTGCGACGGCGCGGATTCGGACTTACGACAGCGTATCTACTGATACGCCCGTCGTAAGTCTTTCTGAATCTGCCCCATAGTCTCTATACCCTGTAAACAGTCATTTCAGCAAAACATTTTTTTCCTTTACTGCTTCTTTAAACACAGTGGAACCTCGGATTATGAGCATAATCCGTTTCAGGAGAATGCTCGTAATCCAAAGTACTCGTAATCCAAAGCAAGTTTCCCCATTGAAGTCAATGGAAACAAAAATAATTTGTTCCACATTGTGTTCAATGGCATTCAATACCGCATGCGGCCATAGGTGGGGTGGGGCGCCGGAGAGCCTCGGAAACACACAAAAAGGCCAGAGGACAGCTCGGCAAATCTCGGAAAGGCTCGGGAGTGGCGTATTTCCGAGTCTTTCCGATCATTTCTGCTCGGCTCTGCTTGGCTCCCACGCCCCCTTCCACCTCAGGCCAAACGCAGTACTGCACCACGCTTTCGCCTGAATCCTGCTCGTTTTGCGAGACAACACTCGCAAATCGAGTTAAGATTTCTAAAAATACAGTGCTCGTATTGCGAAACGCTCGTTAGCCGCGTGACTCGAAATCCGAGGTTTCACTGTATCTTTAAAATGATGTCACAAACACGTATGATGTATAAATTTTATAGTAGTAAGAATTAATTTGACTTTATATGTGACCTATGACTAAACTGCTGATCCCAATTTTTTTTTTACTAGACCCATAAGAGGACATGGACTCACTTAAATGTAAGACATGTCTAATCTCTTTCTTTCTTTCTTTTATTCTATTCATCAAGTCTAAGATTTAAATCTTAAAGTACAAATGTCTATAGAAATCCGCATCTTAATCCTTTAATCTGAGTGAATTAAGAATGCTGGACGCTAGACATACTGCAATGAAGTATATTTCACATGGTGAAGAGATGGCTGGGACATAGACGGGGATATAGGTTAAACCCTGGCATATGTTTCACTCAATGAGTTTTTTTTTTTTAGTGCCTTAAGAAATTTCCAACCTCCCCCAAGCGTCTGATTAGTTGGGAGGATCCGTGTATGGTAGTAACATAGGACTGTGCAACCTTACTCCATCATAACCCAAAACCCAAACAGATCATTTCAAAATTATGCTTGCCCTTAGGCCCCGTACACACGACCGAGTTTCTCGGCAGAATCCAGCAAGAAACTCGATGGGAGACGTATTCTGCCGAGAAAACCGGTCGTGTGTACACTTTTCACCGAGAAACCCGTCGGGAAACTCGTCGAGCCAAATAGAGAGCATGTTCTCTATTTTCTCGTTGGGCAATGGGGAAATTTGGCTCGACAAGTTTTTTGACAGCCGAACGAGAAACTCGACGAGAAAAACTATGTGTTTTGTCCGTCGAGTTTCTCGGACGTGTGTACGGGGCCTTACACCTGACCTTCCAGTTACAAAACCATTTTCATTTTCATGGTAGCTCTACAGTGGAACCTCGGATTGCAAATAACGCAGTTAACGAGCATTTCGCAAAACTAGCAGGATTCAGGCCAAAGCGGTGTACAGTACAGCGTTTGGCCTGAGGTTGGGGGGGGGGGGGTTGCCGGAGCTGAATGGCACCGTTCACAGCCGATTGGTGCCGTTCGGAAATGCACGGAAAGGTCCGAAGACAGCCCGGCAAACGAATGGAGTCTTTCTGAGGTTTGCCGAGTTCAGCCAAGCTGTCCTCTGGCCTTTTTCGTGTTTTCCGACGCCCCCCCCCCCACCTCTGGCCGCATGTGGTATAGCATGCCATTGAAGTCAATGCGGAACACATTATTTTATTTTCCATTGACCTCAATGGGGAAACTCGCTTTGATATGTGAGTACTTTGGATTACGAGCATTCTCCTGGAATGGATTATTCTCGTAATCCGAAATTCCACTGTATTCATTTTCAAAGTGATGACCTTTTAACTTATTCTGTTTCAAGGTGCCTTGAGGTTTCTTCAGGAATGCCTTGGCAAAATGGCAAAAATTTTACCAAAATTTTACAAAAGCTGTCGTGTGGGTGAAGCTGCCTTTTAATTACACAAAGCCACAGGCTTTCATTGGGCACCATTACAACTTTCTTGAAGGCACCTTAGCTGAGTGATGGAGAAAGATTGAGGGGGAAGAGAAACATTGGAATACTAGTCAGTACCAGTTTGCAAAAGTGCATTTGCTTTGGAAGAATTAATCATCTCTAACGTTGGGTTTGAGAATCGTTTTTTCATTTTAGAATGGGGTGCCTCAAGGATGTCCATAATTTTGAAAGGGTGCCTTGACTGAAAAAGGGTTGAGAAACTGTGGTTTAGGCTATCAAGCACAGTAAAGGCTTATGCCGCGTACACACCGTCTGAATTTCCGACAACAAATGTTCGATGTGAGCGTTCGTAATGGAGATAGCGCATTCGTCACACTGTTACGGACTGAAAAGCACAAGGCTGAAAAGCGCGAATCGTCTCTCACCAAACCTCTTGGACTTCCCTTTAATCGTGCCATCATACATGTTGTACGCCACTGTGTTCTTGGCGTTCGGAATTTCTGACATGTGTGTGACCGTGTGTATGCAAGACAGGTTTGAGCCAAAATTCCGTCGGAAAAAAATCCACGGTTTTGTTGTCGGAATTTCTGATCGTCTGTACGCGGCAATACAGTAGTATCAGTATAGTCCCATATATTAATCTGGAGGTACTTGCAACCGCTGAGCTATCCGGGAACAGTCCATAGTTTCAATAACCACCAGTTTTGACTCAAACGGAAGAAAAAACATGAATAGAAGGAAAAAAAAGGGGGGGGGGGGGAATAACCACTTGAACTACAATGAAGACTGTCTGTAGCTCTATGCAGAGGAGGAAGGCTGGCTTGCACCAGTCCCTCCACCGCACAGTCCAGCTAGTAGAGACCACATACTGTAGGTGGCGCTATGATAAGATGACTCGCATGCAGAGACCACATACTGTAGGTGGCGCTATGATAAGATGACTTGCATGCAGAGACCACATACTGTAGGTGGCGCTGGGATAAGATGACTCGCATGCAGAGACTACATACTGTAGGTGACGCTATGATAAGATGACTCGCATGTAGAGACCACATTCTGTAGGTGGTGCTGTGATAAGATGACTCGCATGCAGAGACTACATACTGTAGGTGACGCTATGATAAAATGACTTGCATGCAGAGACTACATACTGTAGGTTGCGCTATGATAAGATGACTTGCATGCAGAGACTGCATACTGTAGGTGATGCTGGGATAAGATGACTCGCATGCAGAGACCACATACTGTAGGTGGCGCTATGATAAGATGACTCGCATGCAGAGACTACATACTGTAGGTGGCGCTATGATAACATGACTTGCATGCAGAGACTTCATACTGTAGGTGATGCTGAGATAAGATGACTCGCATGCAGAGACTACATACTGTAGGTGGCGCTATGATAAGATGACTTGCATGCAGAGACTACATACTGTAGGTGATGCTGAGATAAGATGACTCGCATGCAGAGACCACATACTGTAGGTGGCGCTATAATAAGATGACTCGCATGCAGAGACTGCATACTGTAGGTGGCGCTATGATAAAATGACTTGCATGCAGAGACTACATACTGTAGGTGGCGCTATGATAAGATGACTCGCATGCAGAGACTACATACTGTAGGTGGCGCTATGATAAGATGACTTGCATGCAGAGACTACATACTGTAGGTGATGCTGAGATAAGATGACTCGCATGCAGAGACCACATACTGTAGGTGGCGCTATAATAAGATGACTCGCATGCAGAGACTACATACTGTAGGTGGCGCTATGATAAAATGACTTGCATGCAGAGACTACATACTGTAGGTGGCGCTATGATAAGATGACTCGCATGCAGAGACTACATACTGTAGGTGGCGCTATGATAAGATGAATCGCATGCAGAGACCACATACTGTAGGTGGCGCTATAATAAGATGACTCGCATGCAGAGACTACATACTGTAGGTGGCGCTATGATAAGATGACTTGCTTGCAGAGACTACATACTGTAGGTGATGCTGAGATAAGATGACTCGCATGCAGAGACCACATACTGTAGGTGGCGCTATAATAAGATGACTCGCATGCAGAGACTACATACTGTAGGTGGCGCTATGATAAAATGACTTGCATGCAGAGACTACATACTGTAGGTGGCGCTATGATAAGATGAATCGCATGCAGAGACCACATACTGTAGGTGGCGCTATAATAAGATGACTCGCATGCAGAGACTACATACTGTAGGTGGCGCTATGATAAGATGGAAACAAAGAAAGAATTACCGCGCTAAAAACAATCGAAATCACTAACAGAGCTGCAACAACAAAGTGTCATACATACACAATACAAGCAAGGAAAAAAGGAGATGTTGCGCTGGTTAAATGTATAAATCTAAACAGTAAAATTGATATGAAATAAATGCATAAAATTGAAGCCAGTAAACCCAAACCGATGGGAAGCTATAAAAAGAAAAACTCAGTCCCAGTATATCCACAATAGGTATAGTTCATATTAAAGTGAATAATTGTTCTGTAGAAGAGCATGTGCAATAACCACCACCACGAATTGATAAAAAATGGAGGCTTACCACATGGCAAGCAATAAATGCTTGCGGCTGCAAACCCCAGCCAGGGCCTTTAAGCGATCCTCACGGGGGGGGGGGGGGGGGGTGAATGTTGAAACCTCCAACGAATCCACGATGTTGAAGCGTGTCACAGAAAAAAACACTCAATGGTGAAGTATGACAAGAACCGGCACACATATGAGGTATATTGTGACTTATGGAACCACCACCACCAACACCCTATAATTAGGAGGCTTACCAGAGCATGTAAATAAACCAGCAAGTGGCTAAAACCCTAGCCAGGGCCTTTGAAAATCCTGGGCTGTGATTATAATGTCCTAGAATCCTCCGTGTGCATATTCAGTAGGTACATGAAAGGAACAATAGGGCCCACATAGTGAAGTACGTTACCACTGTTCGTTTAATAAATAAAAAAATTTGCACTTACAAAATCGTAAAGGGATAAAAACAGAGAGAAGCCGGCCGGCTCAATCAAACGCCCGTCCACTCGGAACAACACGTCCTGCGTCAGCACGCTACCTTCCCGACGCGCGTTTCGTCATAAAATGACGTCATCTGGGGCAGATGACGTGATTTTTTATTTATTAAACGAACAGTGGTAACGTACTTCACTATGTGGGCCCTATTATTCCTTTCATGTACCTACTGAATATGCACACGGAGGATTCTAGGACATTATAATCACAGCCCAGGATTTTCAAAGGCCCTGGCTAGGGTTTTAGCCACTTGCTGGTTTATTTACATGCTCTGGTAAGCCTCCTAATTATAGGGTGTTGGTGGTGGTGGTTCCATAAGTCACAATATACCTCATATGTGTGCCGGTTCTTGTCATACTTCACCATTGAGTGTTTTTTTCTGTGACACGCTTCAACATCGTGGATTCGTTGGAGGTTTCAACATTCACCCCCCCCCCCCCCCCGTGAGGATCGCTTAAAGGCCCTGGCTGGGGTTTGCAGCCGCAAGCATTTATTGCTTGCCATGTGGTAAGCCTCCAATTTTTATCAATTCGTGGTGGTGGTTATTGCACATGCTCTTCTACAGAACAATTATTCACTTTAATATGAACTATACCTATTGTGGATATACTGGGACTGAGTTTTTCTTTTTATAGCTTCCCATCGGTTTGGGTTTACTGGCTTAAATTTTATGCATTTATTTCATATCAATTTTACTGTTTAGATTTATACATTTAACCAGCGCAACATCTCCTTTTTTCCTTGCTATGATAAGATGACTTGCATGCAGAGACTACATACTGTAGGTTGCGCTATGATAAGATGACTTGCATGCAGAGACTGCATACTGTAGGTGATGCTGGGATAAGATGACTCGCATGCAGAGACCACATACTGTAGGTGGCGCTATGATAAGATGACTTGCATGCAGAGACTTCATACTGTAGGTGATGCTGAGATAAGATGACTCGCATGCAGAGACTACATACTGTAGGTGGCGCTATGATAAGATGACTTGCATGCAGAGACTACATACTGTAGGTGATGCTGAGATAAGATGACTCGCATGCAGAGACCACATACTGTAGGTGGCGCTATAATAAGATGACTCGCATGCAGAGACTGCATACTGTAGGTGGCGCTATGATAAAATGACTTGCATGCAGAGACTACATACTGTAGGTGGCGCTATGATAAGATGACTCGCATGCAGAGACTACATACTGTAGGTGGCGCTATGATAAGATGACTTGCATGCAGAGACTACATACTGTAGGTGATGCTGAGATAAGATGACTCGCATGCAGAGACCACATACTGTAGGTGGCGCTATAATAAGATGACTCGCATGCAGAGACTACATACTGTAGGTGGCGCTATGATAAGATGACTTGCATGCAGAGACTACATACTGTAGGTGGCGCTATGATAAGATGACTCGCATGCAGAGACTACATACTGTAGGTGGCGCTATGATAAGATGAATCGCATGCAGAGACCACATACTGTAGGTGGCGCTATAATAAGATGACTCGCATGCAGAGACTACATACTGTAGGTGGCGCTATGATAAGATGACTTGCTTGCAGAGACTACATACTGTAGGTGATGCTGAGATAAGATGACTCGCATGCAGAGACCACATACTGTAGGTGGCGCTATAATAAGATGACTCGCATGCAGAGACTACATACTGTAGGTGGCGCTATGATAAAATGACTTGCATGCAGAGACTACATACTGTAGGTGGCGCTATGATAAGATGAATCGCATGCAGAGACCACATACTGTAGGTGGCGCTATAATAAGATGACTCGCATGCAGAGACTACATACTGTAGGTGGCGCTATGATAAGATGGAAACAAAGAAAGAATTACCGCGCTAAAAACAATCGAAATCACTAACAGAGCTGCAACAACAAAGTGTCATACATACACAATACAAGCAAGGAAAAAAGGAGATGTTGCGCTGGTTAAATGTATAAATCTAAACAGTAAAATTGATATGAAATAAATGCATAAAATTGAAGCCAGTAAACCCAAACCGATGGGAAGCTATAAAAAGAAAAACTCAGTCCCAGTATATCCACAATAGGTATAGTTCATATTAAAGTGAATAATTGTTCTGTAGAAGAGCATGTGCAATAACCACCACCACGAATTGATAAAAAATGGAGGCTTACCACATGGCAAGCAATAAATGCTTGCGGCTGCAAACCCCAGCCAGGGCCTTTAAGCGATCCTCACGGGGGGGGGGGGGGGTGAATGTTGAAACCTCCAACGAATCCACGATGTTGAAGCGTGTCACAGAAAAAAACACTCAATGGTGAAGTATGACAAGAACCGGCACACATATGAGGTATATTGTGACTTATGGAACCACCACCACCAACACCCTATAATTAGGAGGCTTACCAGAGCATGTAAATAAACCAGCAAGTGGCTAAAACCCTAGCCAGGGCCTTTGAAAATCCTGGGCTGTGATTATAATGTCCTAGAATCCTCCGTGTGCATATTCAGTAGGTACATGAAAGGAATAATAGGGCCCACATAGTGAAGTATGTTACCACTGTTCGTTTAATAAATAAAAAAATTTGCACTTACAAAATCATAAAGGGATAAAAACAGAGAGAAGCCGGCCGGCTCAATCAAACGCCCGTCCACTCGGAACAACACGTCCTGCGTCAGCACGCTACCTTCCCGACGCGCGTTTCGTCATAAAATGACGTCATCTGGGGCAGATGACGTGATTTTTTATTTATTAAACGAACAGTGGTAACGTACTTCACTATGTGGGCCCTATTATTCCTTTCATGTACCTACTGAATATGCACACGGAGGATTCTAGGACATTATAATCACAGCCCAGGATTTTCAAAGGCCCTGGCTAGGGTTTTAGCCACTTGCTTGTTTATTTACATGCTCTGGTAAGCCTCCTAATTATAGGGTGTTGGTGGTGGTGGTTCCATAAGTCACAATATACCTCATATGTGTGCCGGTTCTTGTCATACTTCACCATTGAGTGTTTTTTTCTGTGACACGCTTCAACATCGTGGATTCGTTGGAGGTTTCAACATTCACCCCCCCCCCCCCCCGTGAGGATCGCTTAAAGGCCCTGGCTGGGGTTTGCAGCCGCAAGCATTTATTGCTTGCCATGTGGTAAGCCTCCAATTTTTATCAATTCGTGGTGGTGGTTATTGCACATGCTCTTCTACAGAACAATTATTCACTTTAATATGAACTATACCTATTGTGGATATACTGGGACTGAGTTTTTCTTTTTATAGCTTCCCATCGGTTTGGGTTTACTGGCTTAAATTTTATGCATTTATTTCATATCAATTTTACTGTTTAGATTTATACATTTAAAGCGGGGGTTCACCCTGTTAAAAAAAAAAAAAAATGTTTTTTTTTATTATTCCATTACTTTCGGCATCTTAGCGCGAGCTACGGTATGCCGGTCCTAAATTTTTAATCCCCGTACTCACTGTGCTATCGTTGATTGAAGAATCCGGGGAATGGGCGTTCCTATGGTGAGCGAAGGTGATTGACGGCCGGCCCTGGCACGTCACGCTTCTCCGGAAATAGCCGAAATAGGCTTGGCTATTCACGGCGCCTGCGCATAGCCTGTGCGCAGGCGCTGTGAATAGCCGAGACCTACTCCGGCTGTCTTCGGGGAGCGTGACGTGCCAGAGCCGGCCGTCAATCATCCTCCCTCTCCATAGGCACGCCCATTCCCCGCGGGAGTCGGATTCTTCAATCAACAATAGCACAGTGAGTACGGGGATTAAAAATTTAAGACCGGCATACCGTAGCTCGCGCTACGATGCCGAAAGTAATGGAATAATGAGGTGAAGGAGGGTGAACTACCGCTTTAACCAGCGCAACATCTCCTTTTTTCCTTGCTATGATAAGATGACTTGCATGCAGAGACTACATACTGTAGGTGGCGCTGGGATAAGATGACTTGCATTCAGAGACCACATACTGTAGGTGGCGCTATAATAAGTGGACCTACATGCAGATACCATATACTGTAGGTGGCGCTATGAGAAGAAGGATTGCATTCAGAGACCACCTACTGTAGGTGGCGCTATGAGAAGAAGGATTGCATTCAGAGACCACATACTGTAGGTGCAGGGCCGATCCTAGGGTCACAGGCGCCTGGGTGCAGAAATATTTCTGGCGCCCCCACATGGGCGTGGCCATTTTACTAGCTCCTCCCATTTACAAAGGTTTCTATGGCAATGACTCAACCACATATATGCTCCCCCATGAAATCTTCATTAACCTGGAATCCTTACATGATCTCTTAACAAACAAAATACAGGAAGAGAAGTACTTTATTGGGACCTGGAGGGGGGCCTCTCTGATGGACACAGAAAGGGCTTCTGTTAAAGAGTCTGTTAGAAAGACATACTACAGACATGATACAGGAGATGGTCAGAGACTGCAGACATAGTACAGGAGACGGTCAGAGACTGCAGACACGGTACAGGAGATGGGCAGGGGCTGTGTATCCTATGCAATCTATCATGCCATAAAACATCTAGTGCAGGGGCAGCCCAGAGCACGTGTAAAGGGATGCTGGTGATGCCATCCCCCAGCACACTGAACACTGTGACTCACCTCGGTTCTCTCTGTGCAGCCCAAGATAGAGATGGGGGGGGGAGGCATTCCAACTGGAGTTGGTGGAGACAGTGCGGGATCCAAGACTCAGAATGTGAGGATTCATTCCTGCACATCAGCACTCAGCAGCCACTGAAAACTAGAACCCTTGTGTCAGGAACAGGAGCGGCTTCTACCCCGAGCACTGCCAGGCTGGAGGGGCTGTTCTTTGCTCACACATCCGTTCTGGACGGACACACACCTATGCTCAGAACACTAGTTCTGGACAGACACAAACAAGGAGAGAAGGGGGGGGAACTCTGGCACTTCGGCGCCCCCACCTCTGCAGGCGCCTGGGTGCAAAGCACCCTGTGCACCCTGCCTAGGATCGGCCCTGTGTAGGTGGGGCTATGATAAGTGGACCTACATGCAGATACCATATACTGTAGGTGGCGCTATGATAAGTGGACCTACATGCAGAGACCACATACTGTAGGTGGCGCTATGATAAGTGGACCTACATGCAGAGACCACATACTGTAGGTGGCGCTATGATAAGTGGACCTACATGCAGATACCATATACTGTAGGTGGAGCTATAACAAGAGGCCTATCACAGGGAGCAACAATGATATGCATCAGTGGCCTTTCTTTCTTTGGCCATCATTAGTAGACATGCTAGAAATTCTAGTTTCATATCCACTTGACTATGTGAGCTCTTTGCGCAGTAAATGTTCCCTGTGCGCTGGTAATAATGACTCCCTTTAATCTCTCTCCATCTCTCTATGATTCCGCCTGTTTTGATTTATGTTTAGCTCACAGCTGGCTCAACAGATGTCTGTTACTGTCTCAGACAGTCGTCCCGTGTCTCCTCCATATGTTAATTGCCAGAAGACAGTATGCATGTGTGATGTGCGCTGTTTATTGTCGCTCCTTGTACTGTGCTAAGTGGAAGACGTTACTTAACACCGCGTGATGATGTAAACGAGCAATTCACTCTGTTCTCGGTGTGCAAACAATAAACACTACCTGAGACACTCTGATGCTTTAAGTGATACTCAGGCTCTCATGAAAAACGCATGAAAACGCATTAAAGGGGTTGTAAAGGTTTTTTTTTTGCACAGAATAACTCTGATCATCCTCTTCTGGGGTCCACCAGCGGCACTCCTGGCTCCTCCCCTCATCGAGTGCCCCCTCGGAGACCCACATTCCAAGGGGGCATCCGTGCAGGCACGCTCCCGAGTCCTGCTGCTGCGTCAATTGACACAGACAGCGGGACTCAGCCCCGCCCCCAGCTCCCGTGTCACTGGATATGATTGACACCAGCGGAAGCCAATGGCTGCTGCTGCTATCAATCTATCCAATGAGGGCCCGAGACAGCGGCTGGAGCTGCTGGGCTCATTCTTATCGCTGGAAAGCTCGGGTTCAGGTAAGTACAAGGGGGGCTCTAGGGGGGCCGCTGCACTACAGAAAGTTATTCACCTTAATGCATAGAATGAGCAGAATGATACATAGAGCAGAAAGCGTGACATAATTTCTTTACGTCACACCCACTGTGCCTTATAAGTACCAGCTGTCATTTGAGGAGAAAGGGATAGGACTTAGAGGAGGAGCTTTGCTTTTCACAAGAGGAGGTAGAAGAGCTGATCAGGGGGCAAAGTGGACCAGGTGGGGGTGAGATGCCTCCATCAGCTTTCCCCAGCGAGAGGAGTGGGACATAGGGAACTAAAGGTACCAACAGAGAGGTAAGTGATTGTGTATGCAGTGCGAATGTATATTACATACACCAGACCCCTGCACTTTATGCATTACCCACTTCTGATCCCCACACTCTGTACATAACACACCTGACCCCTGCATTGTGCACGTTACATACTTCTGACACCGGCCCTGTGCATGTTACATTCTTCTAACCCCTGCACTATGCAAGTTATATACTTGTGACTCCTGCACTATATACATTATATACTTCTGACCTCCGCACTATGTAAGTTACATACTTCTGACACCGGCCCTGTTCATGTTACATTCTTCTAACCCCTGCACTATGCAAGTTATGTACTTGTGACCCCTGAACTATGTACGTTACATACTTCCGACCCCTGCACTATGTATGTTACGTAACGTCTGACCCCTATACTATGCTTGTTACATGCTTGTGACTCCTGTACTATGCACGTTACATACACTATATTGTCCAATGTTTTGGGACACCTGCCTTTACACACACATAAACGTTAATGGAATCCCAGTCTTAGTCCGTAGGGTTCCATATTGACTTGGCCCACCCTTTACAGCTATAACAGCTTCAACTCTTCTGGGAAGGCTGTCCACAAGGTTTAGGAGTGTGTCTATGGGAATGTTTGACCATTCTTCCAGAAACACATTTGTGAGGACAGGCACAGATGTTGGACGAGAATGCCTGGCTCCCAGTCTCCGCTCTAATTCATCCCAAGGGTGCTCTGTCAGGTTGAGGTCAGGACTCAGGTGCAGGCCCGTCAAGTTCCTCCACCCCAAACTCGCTCATTCATGTCTTTATGGACGTTGCTTTCTGCACTGGTGTGCAGTCATGTTGAAACAGGAAGGGACCATCCCCAAACTGTTCCCACAAAGTTGGGAGCATGAAATTGTCCAAAATGTCTTGGTATGCTGACGCCTTAGGCCCCGTACACACGGTCGGTTTGGTCCGATGAGAATGAACCGAAGTTCATTTTCATCGGACCAAACCGACCGTGTGTATAGGCTATCGGTCTGTTTTCCTTCGGTCCAAAATTTCTAAACATGCTTCAAAACCGAACCGATAGACCGCTGCCCCATCGGACCAAACCGATGGTTAGTACAGAAAAGCATTGGTTCAAAACCCGCGCATGCTCAGAATCAAATTGACGCATGCTTGGAAGCATTGAACTTCGTTTTATTCAGCACGTCGTGTGTTTTACATCACCGCGTTCTGACCGATCGGATTTTGGACTGATGGTGTGTACACATATCAGGCCGTACGGCCACTTCAGAGGTGAACCGATGAAAACGGTCCGACGGGCCAGTCTCATCGGTTTGGTCCGACCGTGTGTACGGGGCCTTAAGAGTTCCCTTCACTGGAACTAAGAGGCCAAGCCCAACCTCTAAAAAAACAACCCCCCACCATAATCCCCCCTCCACCAAATCATTTGGATCAGTACACAAAGCAAGGTCCATAAAGACTTGGCAGTTGGCCTGCGCAGTAATGGCACTGTGGCATGTTTTTTGTACCCGCATTAGACACCCAAATACTTCTGCGATTGATGACATAGGTATACCAGGAGTCAACGATCTGGGTTGATGACGTAATCGTCTAGGTGGCCAAGACTGGAAATTTTGGGGTACACTACTAAAAAGTTACTTTCTGCAGAAATTTCAACATTTCTTTTTTTTTTTATACAACTGATATGGATATCATACCGGCTATGGTGTTCTGACAACTAGGGGCACTGTGAAAGGGCTACTGAATCTGGTTGGCATTTATTATATAAAACTGCAAAATTAGTTAGAGGTGGAACTTTTTGCCGACCGCCTAACTGAGAAAATACGTCATGATTTTATGATGGTATACTGGGGGTTATGGCTGCAACTAGACGTTATTACCCGGGTTTTAATTTTTTTTCCTCCGAGTGGCTAATTAGACATCCCCCCCCCACCCTTCCGGCTCTTTCGGGCTTGCCTGGCTCATCGCAAAGCCCAGGAGTATATCTGGCGGTCGTGACGGCTGGCCATAGAGATTAGCAGAGGAAAGATGGCCTCCCCTTTTCTCTATGACCTAGGAGGTCGGGAGAGACATCACTTCCAGTTCATGGCTGATGTAAACGAGGCCATTTTTCTTTTGGAAAGTATTAGATCAATGTTTTTTTTTCTTTCTGATGCTTTCCATTGTAGAGGAGAGATGTGGAGTCTTAGGCTGCATTCACACCTAGGCGTTGGCGTTACCAGGCGTTTTTACGCGCGTTTTTTTCGCGCGTTTTGGTGCGCGTTTGCGCGCGTTTGTGCGCGTTTGCGCGCGTTTGAGCAGAGCGACGTCCAGCGTTTTTTTTTTTTTTTTTTGACCAATAGTAAAATAGATCACCTCTGTCATCATTTGTTGCTATGTGAAAGGTTTTTTTTTCCTCTTCCTGGGTGATAATTCCTCTTCCGGGTCATCCTTGTGCTTCTGACTCAATTGTGAAAATGAGTGATGACGAGATGGCTTTGTTCATGGCAGCAGCCACTGCTAGCCAATATCTTGTAAACGAGAGGCAGAGAAAAAGGAAGAGGCAACGCAGATTTTGGATACACCCCGTCATTGCTGATCGGGAAGAAAGAGGGCAATTTTGGGTGATGTACCAAGACCTCCGTGACCATGAAGACAAATTTCTGGACTACACCAGAATGTCCATAAAAAGGTTAGTAAAAAATGATCTGGAATCATTTATTTTTTACATTGTACCATTTGGGTTGCCACCTTTTCTTCAAGTCAAACATGTACACTTCTGCGGTGCACAACTATTTTTTTTAATACTATGAACTATACATATATTTTGTTAGTATTTTACATTTCTAATCATATGAATATAATAAAAATAGTCCCCTTTCCATTGCAGTGCACAGAGTTCCCCCTTTACATTAGAGTCCACAGAGTTCCCCCTTTACATTAGAGTCCACAAAGTTCCCCCTTTACATTACAGTGCACAGAGTCCCCCTTTACATTACAGTGCACAGAGTCCCCCTTTACATTACAGTGCACAGAATCCCCCTTTACATTACAGTGCACAGAGTCCCCCTTTACATCACAGTCACCCTTTTGCATCTCAACTCCCAGATTTCCCTTTCACTGTATGGGTTAACCAACATAATCTGATTGAAGCGAGACCTCAAGATACTCAGACATAAGGGATTCTCTGTGAACCATGATCTAAGGGGGAAACCGAGATCTCTGATGTACGGAGAGGACTCCAATGTGAGAACTCTGATTTTTCCTAGTGTACTCACCAAGAGGCAGGATAGAGAAAGGGGGTGGGTGCTTCTGTTAGACAGCGATGGAGGGTGAGCTCACTCACCCCTTGGCAGATAGCACATCTCATCCTGGTATATCTGTGGCTGCTGGGTTGTAAGTTTTCATCCCCTGCAGCCATTAACCCTGCCGGAAATCCATATTCTGGTCAGAAAAATCTGTCAGAGTGTCAGGCAGTCTGAAACCCGGACACATGATTCCAAACCCGAACTGTTCTGGTGAATCCCGGAAAGGTGGCAACCCTAGTACCAATCCATTGCCAATTTTAAATTTCATTTTCCTTTACAGCTTTGATGAGTTGCTGGAATTGTTGATCAACAGATTGCAGAGGATGGACACCTACTTCCGCAACTGTATCCCCCCTGTGGAGCGACTTATCATAACACTGAGGTAATTTTTATTTAGCGCTTTGAATGTAATACACTCATATATATATATATATATATATATATATATATATATATATATGTGTAATAAAAACCAAACAAAAATTCTGTAGGAACAAAATTATTTTAATATTTTAATCAACCAAAACATTGGGTCTTTTTTTTTTTATTATGAAAATATACACAAAGTGCACAAATACACAAAATATACAAAAATGTTTTATACATAATCCTTATTTACAATTGCTGTAAATTTGGGGAGGAGTCCTCTTCCCCGTGCGGTGACATGGCGACCGACAGTGCGTGGGCAAAAGGGGGCCAAGTGGAGGTGGTGCTGTCTTCCCCTGACCAATTGGAAGGTGGTGTTGCTTGTGGTGGTGGTGGTGTTCGTGTTGGGGCATTCCTGAAAGTCGATTGTCTCGGTCGATGTGGGTAATGTGATGTAGGTGTAGTCGTTAACGCAGGGTAAGTAGAAGGTGGTGGGTGGTAAGAAGAAAGTGTTGTAGGAGGCAGAGTACTGTATGTGACAGGTGGTGTTGAGAGATGAGGAAAAGGAGAATGAGGGTGGTAAGAAGAAGGTTGTGTATAAGGAAAAGGATTCAGAGAAGTGTGAGTGGAAGGTGTTGGCACAGGAGGTAAATGAGATAGAGTGGTGGTGAAAGGATGGTGCGCAGAAGTCGGTGGTGGTGTTGGTCGAGGAGGTTGGTCGGAAAGCTGTGGTCCTGTCCAAAGGGTAACGGGTGGTGGGGAGAAATGGGTCGTGGGTGGTGTTGGGACATGCTCGGTCCGTTTATTGGCATATGGGCCATAGGGTGGTGGTGGTTCGGATAAATCGTCAGCTTCTGTCGGGGGTATAAATGTCGAGATGTATCTAGCCGTACAGGACAGCACCACCGCTTGCAGATTTGGGGGAACTTTGTCGATTAGTTCCCCCAGACATTTTGCTACATTTTGGCCATACGATCTGTTGCTCATCCGGTCAGACATGTTGGTCATAATGTCCAACATACGATCCAGGGCTGGATCCGGAGCAGGAGCCCTCCTACGCAGAGCACGCGGAGGTCCAATATGCGCAATGTTAACTGGGGGCTGCTCTGCAAGTGGTCTTGTTGCATTAGAAGTTGATGCCTCGGAGTGCTGCGGTTCCGGCTCCAGAGTAGCCATCGCTTGATCCCCCGATGCCACGCTCTCTCTGTCCCCTCTCTCTGCCACGCTCTCTCTGTCCCCTCTCTCTGCCACGCTCTCTCTGTCTACTACAGCTGTGGCAGCCTCGTCCCAGCAGCTTTCAGTACTGAAAAAAGAAATCATGTATTCAAAAATAATTTTAAAACATTTGGTTTACCGAGCAAAGTACAGATAATGGTTTACCTCCCCAAATCCAGCACCGGTCTCAGAAACTCCAATTCCTTTGCATGAACGTATTCTCTCACCGAACATGCTCCACTCCCACTTCGCCGCTGCTCCCGCTGTGCCTTCAGCTGGCGAGCGTAGGCGTCCCTTATACTCTTCCATCTGAGTTTTAGAATTTTCACTGTAAAAAATAAAATAAAATAATATATATTATTTTCTTTGTAGGTATCTATCAACTGGACAATCGATTGCAAGTCTGCATTACTCGTTTCGTATTGGAAGATCTACTGCCAGTTATATAATTCGGGACACCTGCAGTGCCATTTGGGAAGTCCTGAAACCCATTGTGTTTAAAAAACCGGCAGCAGAGGACTGGGAAAAAATTTCCCAAGTATTCTGGGAACGCTGTAACTTTCCGAATTGTCTAGGAGCGATCGATGGGAAACACATCAGAATTGTTAAGCCCATGGCTAGTGGGAGCCAGTATTTCAATTATAAGAAATACTTTTCATTCGTCTTAATGGCTGTGGCTGATGCCAATTATTGCTTTACCTATATTGACATTGGTTCCTATGGAAGTAGTGCAGACTCTGCGATTTTTGGGAACTCCTCTTTTGGGCAATTACTTCGAACAGATGGTCTGGACCTTCCACAAAATAGTCCACTCCCGGGCACAAACGGCCCTCCCCTACCAAGTGTCTTTGTGGGTGATGAGGCTTTTGCTCTGAACACACACCTACTTCGGCCTTATTCAGGACATAATCTGAACGAAGACAAACGCATATTCAACTACCGGCTTAGCAGAGCACGCCGCGTAGTTGAGTGTGCTTTTGGAATTTTGGCGAACAAGTGGAGGGTTCTCCACACACCGATTGTGCTCAACATGCAAAATGCCATTAGTGCTGTAGAAGCGGCGTGTGCCTTGCACAATTTTGTCAGGCAGCGCGATGGTCTAGATTACGAGGAGCCAGTCCATGAGACTCTGGAAAGAGCTCATTGGACTGGTGTACGTGGGAACACACAGGGGACACATGTCCGTGAACAGTATGCGGCATACTTTGTCTCTCCTGAAGGGCAGGTCCCTTGGCAGCTCAATTCCATTTAATTTATTGAACTTTTCAGCTTTTGACACGCTTATTTTGTGAAATATAATCTTTACTATGCTGTTTTGTGGAAAAAAAATAAAAAATGATTCATGTTTTAAGAAGTCTCATTCTAATTTTATTTTGATACAGTTTTATCATTGGGTTCAATAGCCCTATCATATTGTGTGCCATTTTATATTAGTGACATTCTATCTATTGTAAACTTAGTTTATGTATTTATTCTGTGGTCTAATAAAGGGCCTGTAAGTGACCGCCTAGACGTGGGTTGGGGGTCCGATCAGGACCCCCAGGGTACATCCGGGGGTTAAGTGGCTCTATATGTGTCCCCCTGCGTGTCACTTTCTCCTCCTGTGTAAACACAGGAAGAGGGAAGTGATGACACTGACACCAGTACACGTAGGCACAATCCCCTTTTGGATCTCCAATCCACTCCCCCATCCCCTTGTCACAGTATCAATGAATGCAGTGAACATATATTTACTGATCACTGCAGGCAGAGTGTAGGTCCTGTGTAGCCCCCGTCCCCACCTGACGCTGTAGTCGCTAGGTCGATTGAATTTTTTAATTTTTTTAGATTAAAGATGTGTAAAATAATATTTTTTTTGAAAAATGTCACTAAATTTTTGGATTATTAAAAATCACAGAGGGGATCAAATATCACCATTAATAAGCTCTATTTGTGGGAAGAATAGAACGCAATTTATGTTTATAAGCCATGTCGCATGACCGCACAATAGTCATATTTGTAAAGACACATTTTTAAACTTAACAGCATATTGGTACGGTAATAAATGCCTACTGTAACGACAAACAATCATTCCATTATTTCATTAGTGGCATTTTGTATTTCTGTTATGTTTTTTGATAGAGTTTACCTTTGCTATCATGGGACTTATTTATCCGTGCCCAGTTCTCATAGATTTGGCTCCCAATAGAACACCAAGCGTCCCAACGGGTGGTCCTCATTTTGTAGCCCGGTGCCCTGCTGTCATAAAGACAGGGGTGCTCCTTCACCATCCTGATGAAATTTTCAGGCTCCAGCATCGAAAGGGTTCTATCAAATTCGGCCTCCATTGATAAAAATGTGACTTTTCTTTATTGTAAGTAAAGTAAAATGGTGATTTCACAAGTTCCTGTAAAAAAATATGTCATTTCCTGTTTTGTTTTGGAGCTGTATGGGCGTCAAAACGCGCGTAAAAACGCGCATAAAAACGCTTGCTGTCGCGCGATACGCTCAATTCGCGCGTTTCCCATTACTTTCTATGGTAAAAAAAAACGCGCGGAAACGCCTATGTCGCGCGCTTCGCGCGACAAAAAAAGGTCCGGGACTAGTTTGAGCTTCGCGCGACAGGCGTTCAGGCGTTCAGGCGTTCAGGTGTGAACAGGCACCATAGGAAACAATGTTAAATCTGCCCTCCCGCGTTCGTGAGCAGTGCGTTTCAGGCGTAAAAACGCCTAGGTGTGAATGGGGCCTTACTGACCCCAGATCTTTTCATAAAGAAGACTTGTCATGCTTTGTTGTTATCACAAGGGATGCTTACAACGGGACAGTGTAAAAATAAAATAAATGCAATAAAGTAAATAATAAAAAACAAACAAATTTTAAGCACATGCTTGCGTGGCAGTGGCAGCTGACGGTTCCTTTTTTTGGGAGGGCGACAAACAACCACTGCCCCCCCACCCCTCCTGTCAGCTTCAGTAATTAAAGTGTATTTTTTCCCAAAACACTTTTTTTTAAAACTGCTGTGCAACTACTGCGTGACAAAAACGACTGCCATTTTATTCTTTAGGGCCTGTCAATATATATTGTGACAGTATGCGAGGTGCGATACATGATCATAGGTACATTTCACCTCGCATACGTTCTATTATGAGAGACTGAACCGGAATCCATTCCGGGTTTTACAGCCTCTGGGCCTGGCTAGGATTCCGGTCCGGATGTTTGGGTCCACAATCAGCTGGACTTTAAATGTCCAGGAAGAGAGCACAACAGGGCTCTGGCTTGAAACTCAGGAAGGGACCTGAGTGAGGGGAGCGCTGAGTGCTGGATTGAAAAGGTTTGCTTTACTGCATGTTTTGTGGGTGTCAGGGACTAGCCCCACACTGTATAGAGAGGAGATCCTGTTTGTTTAGTTTAGCGCCGGACGGCAAGGATTTAATTTACTGTTTTGTTTATTTTAATCTGCAAACCGTTTATAAATAAAATCTGGCATCCGCCAGACTTAAAAGAAAGTGCCTGCTTACAGACTGTGATTTCAGAAAAGGTGATCCCCACGAGCTAATCCCTCACACGTGGTGGATTCAGCGGGCACTTTTCTGAAAATGGAAGAAATATTAAAGGCCCTGCTACAGGCCAATGCAGCCCAGCGGGAAACCAACCGCCAAGTCGCAGAGGCCGCTGCAGCACAACAGGCTGCCCAGCAGGAGATAAACCGCCAAGTCGCAGAGGCCGCTGCAGCACAACACCGCCAAGTCGCAGAGGCCGTTGCAGCACAACACCGCCAAGTCGCAGAGGCCGTTGCAGCACAACACGCTGCCCAGCAGGAGATGAACCGACAGTTCGCCGAAGCTCTGGTGGAACTGAAAAAGGGGTCCGCACCTCCGGTGTTAGCGGAACCAAAGATTGTACGTGCTTCCTACCACCTGCAAAAGATGACACCGGCGGATGATGTTGAGGCGTACATGGCGACTTTCGAGAGAGTCGCTGACCGCGAAGGATGGCCAAAAGAGCAGTGGGCGGGACTATTGGCCCCATTCCTAACAGGAGAACCCCAAAAGGCCTATTTTGACCTAGAACCAGATAAGGCCCAGGACTATGAGACTCTAAAGACAGAAATACTCGCACGCTTGGGTGTCACCATGGCAGTCCGGGCCCAGCGCGTGCATCAGTGGTCCTATTCCAGCAACAAGCCACCCCGATCACAAATGTTTGACCTGGTCCACCTCACCAGGAAGTGGTTGCAGCCAGAGACTCTGACCAGCCCTCAGATTGTGGAGCGTGTGGTAATGGACCGTTACCTGCGTGCGCTCCCTGCTACCCTGAGAAAGTGGGTCGGACAGGGGGACCCCAACACTGCAGCCCAAATGGTGGACCTAGTGGAGAGGTACAGTGCTACTGAGGACTTGATAAACCCACCTACGCCCCACTTTGGTGTGTCTCGGGGTGCAAGATCTCCCAACGGTTCGGGTAAGACTGTTCCGGGGTTCAAGAGTTTGGGGAGAGTGGATAAGACTGTTGTTACAGCAGATGAGACTGTAGGTCCTAGACCTGGAGACTGGCCAAAGAAGCCAGGAAGGTTTTTGGGACCGTTAAAAGGACTGGGGGTAGGGCAAATACGGTGTTTTCGTTGCCATGCATTAGGCCATATTGCTGCAGATTGCCCTCTAAATGATGAACCTATGCAATGTGATTATGTTGATAGGGTAAGACGCATTTCTCTGTTTGCACAGGTCGCATGTGTTGCGACAAGTCAGAGTCGCCTTGAAAAAACAAATGTGCGTTATTTCAATAGATGGCAAGCCTCTTACAGCCCTGCTAGACTCTGGTAGTGTGGTGACCTTAGTCAGGAGTGCGTGTGTAGACCCCGCAAAACTACACCCCAGTTGTATTGGGGTAATATGCATCCATGGGGACACTCGGGACTACCAGACAGCGGTGGTTGAGGTTGATACCCCCTGGGGCTGTGTAACACATTCAGTGGGGGTTGTCATGTTACATGATATTATTTTTATTGTGTACTGTCTCTTTAATGTCTATTTAGTTTTGTCTCTTGTGGCATTCCTTAGTTTGCATGCTGCTCAGTCTCCTCCCCCTCTTTGCTGTATCAGTCATTTTAATGCTGTAATTCATCTGACCTGTGTCTTTTCTCTATACCTGCATGGAAGAATCGTTCTTTTACCTGTTGTAACTTGCATTCTACGGATCATACGACGAATAAACATCGCCAGATCTTCTTTCATGTGAGTTGTGACTGAGTAAGCTATCTGGAAAGGTGATTTGGGATGGATAATCTCTTCAGGGCAATGAGCTCCATGTGCTACTGAAAACCACATTCATAGCCTTAGCAGCCGATTCAGAATAGTAAAAGAACGTATCCAGCAGCCTGCACAGAGATAACTGCGTCACAGGACAGATCATAGTGAAGTGTAACCGTGTGTATTGCATGAGAATTCTGCATACAACCCCAGCACAGCTCGTTACAGCTCCTCACAGTATACAGACACTCTTCACTGCTACAGTCAAGCCTGTGTACTGCAGGCCATCATGAGTGGAAAGGGCTCAGTGTGTGATGAAACACCACAGCATGCACCACACAGAGAAAGCCAGGATGAGGACCCAGAGTCCACTGCATTGACCAAACGCTCTGTGAAACCCACTTGGAAGGTTATAGAGAACTATGAATCCATGAGAACTGAACTAGCAACCAGTTTGAAGCAGATTTGGGATAAAATCCTCACCCACATTGATGTGATTTCATGTCCCAGCCATGAGGTACTGCAACTAGAGGGCGCCATAAAGCATCTCTCTGCTTCATACGAACTGTACCAGACCACAAGCAACAAATATAAAACTATTCTGCAAAGCATCAACACTGAGGAGTCCTTAGAGCAACTTAACAATGCCCAGCTTCTTAATGAGGAAAGAGAAAGCTTTATCCAGCGAACTAAAGCAAAGGCAGAAGCAAAATTAATGCTGCCACGGGACACTGTATCTCACAAATCTGTATCCACCAGACGTTCTAAAGGTTCCTCTAGATCCCGAAGTTCAAGGCACTCAACGCTTAGTGAACAGCTAATAAATGCCCGCGCCGAAGCAGAGGCTATCAAAGTACGGGCCGCATACGCAAAAAAGAGAGCAGACATGGAGGCCGAGGTTGCAGTAATGGAAACCGAGGCAGCGCATCAAAAGGCAGTAATGGAAGCTCAAACGGCACGTCAAAGGGCAGCAATTGAAGCTTTAAAGGAACAGAGCAACTACGAGGCAGCTGCAGCAAAACTAAAGGTTTTGGAACAAGCTATCGGTGCAGATGAAAACGCTAGCGAAAGGGTCAGCGTCGAGGCAGATGTAGAAGATCCTTTTGAACGCACTAAGAACTATGTTCTAAACCACAGCAGTGAACACTCAATTACCTCCACGTTTCACGGCAACGCAAGGACTTCACCACATCATCAGGTAAAAGCTGTTCCAGCCACTTCCTACATGCAAACCCACCCCAGTGCAGCTCCCGACTGTCATGCTGATCCTGCATATGTCACAAAACGGCACACAAATCCGCAAGCAAGTCGCCAGCCTCCTGCTAACAGTGCTGTTCCAGACCTTCACCCAACAATTCAGCTGAATGCCCTTGCTGCACCATATCTTCCCACGTCTCTTTGCAACGATACCATAAACAATGCAATCCACAACAATCAACCAGCAACCTCCTATGTAAAGTCAGAGGCAACCGATACAACAGAGGTAGTAAAGTACTTACTTCGACATGAGCTCGCCAAGTCAGGCCTAGTAAACTACGACGACCATCCTGAAAATTATAGAAGCTGGAAAGCCGCTTTCAAAAATACATTAGGCGGTATCGGTTTTACTGCCGATCGTGAGCTGGATCTGCTGATCGGGTTGCTTGGCCCACAGTCTACAGAACGTGTCAAGAGCCTCAGGTCAGTTTACATCGACAATCCAACTGCAGGTCTCACCGCAGCATGGGAGCGTCTAGAACAGACTTACGGTAGTCCTGAAGCCATAGAGAATGCATTGCTCAAACGATTGGAAAATTTCCCAAGGATATCTGGTAAGGACAATATAGAGTTCCAGAGACTCAGCGACCTTCTTCTCGAAGTCCAGCTTGCCAAAACTGACCCTAAGCTACCTGGCCTCAGTTACCTGGACACTGCTCGAGGAGTTAACCCTATCGTTTGCAAGCTTCCGCATGGCCTACAAGAAAAGTGGATCCAAGTTGGGTCATCATACAAACGGGAAAACAAGGTTTCCTTTCCCCCGTTCTCCTACTTCTGCAATTTCGTCAGGAACATTGCTGACACCAAGAACGATCCTAGTTTTGCATTCAGCGAGTTCAATACTCCCTCACCTAAAGATGACAACCTACATACTAGCTACAGGAATTGCAGAGGTCCCGTGTCTGTTAGGAAGACAGACATTATTCCCACTCCCGCCCCAAACAAGAGCGGCAAGATCGAAAACCCAAACCGATTATGTCCCATCCACAAGAAGCCTCATCCCCTCAAAAAATGTATCGGTTTCAGAAAGAAGCCCCTACACGAACGAAAGGAACTCCTAAAGACTTTTGGGGTATGTTATAGATGCTGTGCTTCCACCGATCACTTTGCCAAGGAATGTAAAACTCCTATCAAGTGCATAGAGTGCGGTTCCGAGGACCATGTGCAAGCACTCCATCCCCTTGAGTCCAATCCTTCACAACATGCAGACCTTCCTCCTGGGCAGAACCACAGCGGGAAGAGTACAGATCACGTACCTAATTCCACCATGGTATTTTCTTCGTGCACTGAAGTCTGTGGGGAAGACCACTGTGACAAATCTTGCGCTAAAATATGCCTAGTGAATATTCATCACAAGGATCAGCCAGAAAAGACTTTAAGGGTGTATGCTATCTTAGACGATCAAAGCAATCGATCGCTTGCACGATCCGAACTGTTCGATCTATTTTGCACAAAAGGAGAGGTTCACCCTTACACCTTAGGCACTTGTAGTGGAACTACAGAGGTTTTTGGAAGAAGGGCTCATGGATTTATTGTGTCCTCCCTAGAAAATAACCTACAATTACCCTTACCTACACTTGTAGAGTGTAACCAGATACCAGCCAACAAAGAAGAAATACCTACACCAGAAGTTGCCTTCTACCACCCTCATCTAAGGTCAATAGCCAGTGAAATCCCACCACTTGACAAAGATGCTAAAATCCTTCTTCTGCTGGGAAGAGATATTCTAAGGATCCACAAGGTACACAGGCAGGTCAGCGGACCTCCAGAGGCCCCATTCGCCCAGTACCTGGACTTAGGCTGGGTCATCATAGGCAACGTCTGTATAGGCAAAATGAAAAGGCCTACTAACATTTCTTCATTCAAGACAAATGTATTGCCAAATGGTCATAATACTCACTTTGAGCCATGCCCACATCACTACTGGGTAAAGGAGAAGGTAACTAGCTGCAAGTTGCAACATTGCAACACAAACCTTTCCCGCACCTACTATGACAGCTTTGGTTCTACAGTTTTCAATGTAAGCAGTGAAGACGACAAGTTGGCTCCTTCGGCAGAAGACAAATAATTCCTTAAAGTAATGGACAATGAGTTCTTTCAGGAAGATTCCAATAGTTGGGTAGCACCCCTACCCTTTCGCCTCCCGAGAGAGAAGCTACCAAACAATCTACATCAAGCAGTCAAAAGATTCTCCTCCTTAAAGCGTACCTTAAGCAGGAAGCCAGAGATGGAAAGACATTTTGTGGACTTCATACAGAATATCTTTGACAGGGGTCATGCCGAACCCGCACCCCCATTGAAAGAAGGAGAAGAATGCTGGTACCTCCCTTCCTTCGGTGTGTATCACCCACGAAAGCCAGACCAAATCAGAGTTGTCTTTGACTCCAGTGCCCAACATGAAGGCTTCTCACTTAACGACATGCTCCTCACAGGGCCCAACTTGAACAACAACCTCATTGGAGTCCTAATTCGCTTTCGTCAAGAACCTGTAGCGGTGATGGCCGACATTCAACAAATGTTCCACTGCTTCATCGTCAAGGAAGATAACAGGAATTACCTCAGGTTTCTATGGCACAAGGACAACGACATCAACAAAGAGGTAATTGATTACCGAATGAGGGTGCATGTCTTTGGGAACAGCCCTTCCCCAGCTGTAGCAATCTATGGACTAAAAAAGACAGCTCAGCTTGGAGAAGCTGAGTATGGATCCGATGCTCGTCAATTTGTTGAAAGGAACTTTTACGTAGACGACGGGCTCAAATCCTTTCCTACTGCTAAAGAAGCAATTAATCTTCTTACCAGAACAAAGGAGATGCTAGCTGTAGCAAATTTGAGACTTCACAAAATTATATCTAACAGCCAAGAGCTAATGAATGCATTTCACCCTGAGGACTATGCTGCCAGTGTGAAAGACCTTGACCTTGGGTCAGACACACCCCCTATACAGAGAAGTCTAGGTCTGCTGTGGAACATCAAGGCAGACACATTCACCTTCCAGGTGTCAACCTGTGACAAACCCTTCACCAAGAGAGGAGTCTTGTCCGTAGTGAACAGCATCTACGACCCACTGGGATTTATAGCCCCAGTCACCATCCAAGGTAAGATGTTATTAAGACAGCTTACTACTGATAACATAGATTGGGACACTCCGTTACCTATTGAGAAACAACAAAGATGGGAGAAATGGAGAGGTTCTCTGAAGACATTAGAACAGCTCCAAATTCCACGTTGCTATGCCCCAGTCTCCATCTCAGCCGCTGTCCAGAGGGAAATCCATATTTTCTCAGATGCATCAGTTGAAGCTATAGCTGCAGTGGCCTATTTGAAGACCTCAGGAGTTAATGGAGACATACACTGCAACTTTGTTCTAGGCAAGACAAAGCTAACACCAAAACCCGCACATACCATACCCAGACTTGAACTTTGTGCAGCTGTGCTAGCAGTGGAAATAGCTGAAGTCATAAAGAGTGAAATGGACATCAACATTGATTCCTTCACATTTTACACAGACAGCAAGATAGTGCTTGGTTACATTTACAACCAAACTAAACAATTTTACGTGTACGTCAGCAATAGAGTAGAACGTATCAGAAGGTTCTCCTTGCCAAAGCAATGGCACCATATTCCCACTGACCTTAATCCTGCCGATTGTGGGACAAGAGCTATATCTCCAGTAGCTCTCCTCGACTGCTTGTGGCTGTCGCCTCCAAGATTTCTTTCTGAAAACTCCTACTCAATTTCCACGGACACTACCTATGAACTGGTACATCCTGACGATGATAAAGAAATCAGGTCTATGTACACCACACTGTGTACCTCTGCGAGTTCAGAACAAAAACTAAAGTCGCATCGTTTTGAACGTTTCTCAACCTGGTCATCAGCTGTTAGGGCTGTTGCTTATTTGATACACATTGCCCATTGTTTTAAAAGGAGGTTCTGCTCGGACTTTCTCACGACCAATCACGGAATTGGTGCTTCTTCTCCCAAGTGAGTGACTTAGGCAGGAGTACCGGCTATACCTGCTATGGCGGGGAGAATATCACTATCACTATTGACTGTGCTACTGTTGAAGTCCCACGATTACAAACGATAGACTGCAGGACTCAAGCCATCTGTTTTTTGGACGTCATGTTTCATTGTTCATTTACTGCATACCTTCTTGTGTTTGCGGGTATCTCGTATCTATGGTTTACACACCAGTTTTACCTTTAACGTTTCTTCCCCTACAGGTTCAAGTTGGACTTATCTTTATATATGTAATAGACTTTGAAATCTAAAGATTTCAGGCGGGGAGTGTCATGTTACATGATATTATTTTTATTGTGTACTGTCTCTTTAATGTCTATTTAGTTTTGTCTCTTGTGGCATTCCTTAGTTTGCATGCTGCTCAGTCTCCTCCCCCTCTTTGCTGTATCAGTCATTTTAATGCTGTAATTCATCTGACCTGTGTCTTTTCTCTATACCTGCATGGAAGAATCGTTCTTTTACCTGTTGTAACTTGCATTCTACGGATCATACGACGAATAAACATCGCCAGATCTTCTTTCATGTGAGTTGTGACTGAGTAAGCTATCTGGAAAGGTGATTTGGGATGGATAATCTCTTCAGGGCAATGAGCTCCATGTGCTACTGAAAACCACATTCATAGCCTTAGCAGCCGATTCAGAATAGGGGTGGTACCTTCACTGCTCCATGAAGCCTTAGTGGGGAGAGACTTTCCTCATTTTTGGAAGTTATGGGAGAGTGAAGGGAGGCCCGTAGATAGCGCTCCCCCTACTGGGGAAACACGGGAACTCTCACCAGACCCGTTTTGCCAAAGGGAAGGGCAGGCTGTTGGTGGGATCGAGGAGGCCGGAGATCCTCCACCATTCCCTGCCATGGCTGGGGAACCGGAGGACTTAGAAGCTAGCACCCAGCCTGAGGGTAACGAACAGGAAACCTCGCCTGACCCTGACATGGAGAGTAGCCAAAATGTGGTACCCGACTTGGAGGTCAGGAGGGAGGATTTCTGTACCGAGCAGCTGCGAGAGCCCACCCTCATGAATGCCAGGGAAAATGTTAAGGTGTTGGATGGGGAACCGGTGGATCCTAATTGGGTGGTGTCCTTTCCCTACATGGCAATTAAAAACAATTTGTTATATCGGGTGATAAAACATGGAGAGGAAGAGGTAGAACAGCTACTGGTTCCTAAACCCTTTCGCAGGGTGGTGCTAGACCTGGCTCATGGTCACGTAATGGGGGGACATCTCGGGGTCGAAAAAACCAGGGAGAGAATCACCCAAAGATTCTTCTGGCCCGGTTTGCATGCAGAGGTCAAGGAGTACTGTGAATCGTGCCCCGAGTGCCAAATGTCAGCACCATCGCCCCATTTTCGCAGCCCCCTTGTTCCTCTACCAATAATTGAGGTCCCCTTTGAAAGGATTGGCATGGACCTGGTGGGGCCGGTCGTGAAATCTGCCCGAGGTCACCAGCATATTCTGGTGATCCTGGACTATGCGACTCGCTATCCTGAGGCCATACCCTTGCGTAACACCTCCGCCAAGGTTATTGCCAAGGAGTTAGTCCAGGTTTTTAGTCGAGTGGGGATCCCAAAAGAGATCTTGACCGATCAAGGCACCCCTTTTATGTCAAGGGTTACCAAGGAATTGTGTAGATTGTACAAAATCTCCCATCTCCGTACTTCTGTCTACCACCCCCAGACAGATGGTCTGGTCGAAAGGTTTAATAAAACATTGAAGAGTATGTTGAAAAAGGTGGTCGACAAGGATGGGAGAGACTGGGATTTTTTGCTACCATATCTCATGTTTGCCATACGAGAGGTTCCACAGGCCTCCACAGGCTATTCCCCCTTTGAGCTCTTGTATGGTAGGCATCCCAGGGGCCTGCTAGATATTGCTAAAGAAACGTGGGAAGGAGAGGTCAGCCCATATAGGAGCATCATAGAGCATGTCTCCTTGATGCAGGACCGAATCGCAGCCGTTCTGCCCCTAGTACGGGAACATATGGAGCGAGCCCAGGAGGCCCAAAGGAGGGTCTATAACCGGGGTGCCAAGGTCCGTACTTTCAACCCGGGGGACAGAGTGTTGGTACTGGTTCCCACGGTAGAAAGCAAGTTTTTAGCCAAGTGGCAGGGTCCCTTTGAGGTTGTCCAAAGGGTGGGGGAGGTAAACTACAAAGTCTACCAGCCAGGGAAAAGGAAACCACACCAAATTTACCATGTAAATCTCTTAAAGCCCTGGAAGGACAGAGAGACTTTACTGGCCATGTCCCCACTTCCAACAGACCGGATACCCGTGATACCTGACGTTCCCATCACGGATTCCCTGTCCGTAGCACAGCAAAGTGACGTTAGGGCATTCGTGCAGAAAAATAGAGACTTTTTCTCCCCCTTACCCGGACTGACCAACACGATCCAACATGACATAGTGACGGAACCAGGGGTTCGGGTAAATGTAAAACCATATAGAATTCCAGAGGCCCGGCGAGAGGCAGTTGCAGAAGAAATAAAAAATATGTTAGAGTTGGATGTGATCGAGGAGTCTCACAGTGAGTGGTCAAGTCCCATAGTGCTGGTCCCAAAACCTGATGGCAGTATTAGGTTTTGTAATGATTTTAGAAAACTTAACAGTGTGTCCAAATTTGACGCCTACCCGATGCCCCGGGTCGACGAACTTGTGGACAGGTTGGGACAGGCTCGCTACATAACGACCCTAGACCTAACGAAAGGTTATTGGCAGATACCGCTTACTGAATTGGCCAAGGAGAAGACTGCCTTTTCCACTCCTGAGGGCTCGTTTCAGTATAAGCGGATGCCGTTTGGTCTGCACGGAGCCCCTGCATCATTCCAGCGAATGATGGACAAAATTTTGAGACCACATCGCTCGTATGCAGCGGCGTACTTGGACGATGTGGTCATCCACAGCCCAGATTGGGAATCGCACCTGCTACGTGTACAAGCGGTCGTAGATTCCCTTAGGGAAGCACGTCTCACGGCCAATCCAAAGAAATGTGCCATAGGCCTGGAGGAGGCCAAATACCTTGGGTACATTATTGGCCGGGGGATGGTCAAGCCGCAGACCAATAAGATTGAGGCAATTCAAAAATGGCCCCAACCAGTCAATAAAAAACAAGTGAGGGCCTTCCTGGGCATTACGGGGTATTACAGGCGTTTTATACCCAATTTTGCCACCATTGCCGCCCCCTTGACCGATCTAACGAAGGGTAAGGGGTCGGTCATGGTCAAATGGAACCCCGAAGCCGAGGGGGCATTTCAGAAGTTAAAACAGGCTCTTTGTATGGTACCCGTACTAGTAACCCCGGATTTTAGCCAGGAGTTTGTTATACAGACGGATGCCTCTGAGGTGGGACTAGGGGCCGTACTGTCACAGATCAGGGATGGTGAGGAGCACCCAGTGGTATACCTGAGCAGGAAGCTGAACAAGCACGAGAAAAATTATGCCATCGTAGAAAAGGAGTGTCTCGCCATTAAGTGGGCCTTAGACTCCCTGAGGTATTACCTACTGGGGAGGTCATTTAAGCTGGTCACAGACCATGCCCCCCTGAAGTGGATGTGTGACAACAAGGAGAAAAATGCTCGTGTGACAAGGTGGTTCCTGGCTCTACAGCCTTTTAAATTTGCGGTGGAGCACAGGCCAGGGAAGCTCCAAAATAATGCAGATGCCCTCTCCCGTGTGCACTGTATGGTTGGGTCAAGTGCTCAGCCGCAGGGGCTTGAGCAGAGGGGGAGGATATGTGACAGTATGCGAGGTGCGATACATGATCATAGGTACATTTCACCTCGCATACGTTCTATTATGAGAGACTGAACCGGAATCCATTCCGGGTTTTACAGCCTCTGGGCCTGGCTAGGATTCCGGTCCGGATGTTTGGGTCCACTGGAGTCCACAATCAGCTGGACTTTAAATGTCCAGGAAGAGAGCACAACAGGGCTCTGGCTTGAAACTCAGGAAGGGACCTGAGTGAGGGGAGCGCTGAGTGCTGGACTGAAAAGGTTTGCTTTACTGCATGTTTTGTGGGTGTCAGGGACTAGCCCCACACTGTATAGAGAGGAGATCCTGTTTGTTTAGTTTAGCGCCGGACGGCAAGGATTTAATTTACTGTTTTGTTTATTTTAATCTGCAAACCGTTTATAAATAAAATCTGGCATCCGCCAGACTTAAAAGAAAGTGCCTGCTTACAGACTGTGATTTCAGAAAAGGTGATCCCCATGAGCTAATCCCTCACTATATATATATATATATATATATATATATATATATATATATATATATATATATATATATATGTTTTACGGTTCTAAGTAGCAAAAACATACATATTTTTACTTGCAAATAAAAAGTCTCAAAATAGTCTATAGAGATTTTTAAGTACCATAGTTTGGTGCCATTCCACGAGCATGCACAATTTCAAAGTGGAACGTGTTAGGTATCTATTTATTTGGTGTAACATCATCTTACATATTTTACAAAAAATGGGTTATCTATTGTGTTTTTTTTAAAGTGATTAAAGTGTATTTTTTTCCAAAAATATTGCTTTTAAAAAACTGCTGCGCAACTACTGTGTGACATAAAAAACTTGCAACGACTGCCATTTTATTCTTTTGGGCTTGCTAAAATATATATATATATATATATATATATATATATATATATATATATATATATATATATATATATATATATATATATATATATAATGTTTTAGGGCTCTAAGTAGCAAACAAAATACAGATTTTTACTTGTAAATAAAAAGTGTCAGAATAGGCTATAAAGATTTTTAAGTACCATAGTTTGGTGCCATTCCACGAGCATGCACAATTTTAAAGTGGAACATGTTAAGTATCTATTTACTTGGTGTAACATTGTCTTTCATATTTTACCAAAAAATTGGGTTATAAATATTGGCCCAGATTCAGTAAGAATCTGCGCCTTTCTTACGCAGGCACAGGGCAGCATTTTTGCCCTGCGCCCGTGCAAATTTTCAGCGCTGCCCGCGATTCACGGAGCAGAAGCTCCGTAAATTGCGGGGGCGCTGTGTTAACTTGCCCGGCGTACGGGCACCTAATGTAAATGATCCCGCCGGGGGCGGGAATCATTTAAATTAGGCGCGCTCCCGCGCCGAGCGTAGAGCGCATGCTCCGTCGGGAAACTTTCCCGACGTGCATTGCGGCAAATGACGTCGCAAGGACGTCATTTGCTTCAAAGTGAACGTGAATGGCGTCCAGCGCCATTCACGATCCACTTACGCAAACGACGTAAAATTTGAACGTCGCGACGCGGGAACGTGGCCATCCTATAGCATTGGCTGCGCCTGCTATTAGGATGTGTAACGTTGCGCGAAACCCGACGTACGCAAATTACGTAATTTGCGTACGCAGGGCCAGCGCAAGTTTGTGAATCGGTGTTAGTATGCAATTTGCATACTATACACAGATCACAATGGGAGCACCCCCTAGCGGTTTTCGCTAGAATGCAGCCTAAAATCTGCGTGGCATAAGAGCCTTATGCCGCGCAGATTTTAGGCTGCAGTCGGCGTAGCGATGTTTCTGAATCAGGAGCATTCGCTACGCCGGAGCAAGTAAGCAATTGCGCCGTGTAACCTATGGTTACACGGGCGCAATTGCTTCTTGAATCTGGGCCTTTGTGTTTTTTTTATAAATGAATAAAAGTGTACTTTTTCCAAACATATTGCGTTTGAAAAATTGCCGCGTAAATACTGCGAAATAAAAAATTGTAACGGTCCCCATTTAATTCTTTAGGGCCTCTGCTAAAAAATAAATAAAAAAATACAGTACAAATATATATATGAAAAAAAAAATGTTTAGGGGTTCTAAGTAGCAGAGAAATACAGCTTTTTATAAATAAAAAGTGTCAGAGTAGGCCTGGTCCTTACTTGGACTTTATGAATTAATTGACGAGCAAATACTGTGTGACATAAAAATTGCAACAGCCGCCATTATATTCTTTAGGGCCTCTGTGTTTTTTTTATAAATTTATAAAAGTATACTTTTTCCAAACATATTGCGTTTGAAAAATTGCAGCGCAAATACTGTGTGACATAAAAAATTGCAACGACTGCCATTTTATTCTTTAGGGCCTCTGCTAAAAAAAAAAAAAAAAATTAAGTAAAAAAAAAAAAAAATTTTATATATATATATATATATATATATATATATATATATGTGTTTAGGGATTCTAAGTAGCAAAGAAATACAGCTTTTTATAAATAAAAAGTGTCAGAATAGGCCTGGTCCTTACTTGGACTTTATGAATTTATTGACGCGCAAATATTGTGTGACATAAAAAATTGCAACAGCCGCCATTGTATTCTTTAGGGCCTCTGCTAAAAATAAAAAATAAAGTAAATATACGGTGTGTGTATATATATATATATATAAATAAATGTTTAGGGGTATAAAATACAGTTTGCCTGGTCCTTAATATGACTTTATGACTTTAGCATTGTTGCCTTGTGCTGTATTTGAAGTTAACTGCATAATTTTACTTGCTGCCTCAAGTTACGTTTTTAAAAAAACAAGACAGTTGTAGGAATGTAGGTACAGCTTGAGATAAAACTTGGCAGGATATCAAATTATTCCTCTGGCATTATTTCTCGATCAGTAGCTGCTGATTTGGCATTGAAGTTGGGTTCCCTCCTCTCTGCTCTAATATAATATTTCCTCTTTGTTTCACATCTCCTTCCTGCCACAGCGAACGCGGCAGATGAAAGCCGAGCCACCAGAGGATGGGGTAAAGGTATAATTTGAAGGCATTGTTATCTCTTTTTCAGAAGCTTCCTAAAAATATACAGTGTCACATTTACATGATAAGAACTTGCAAATGAATGTTATTTTCTGTTGAAGAATGTGCTTGTTGCAATCCTCCCCCCGTCCTTACTGTCATGTCACCATCTTGTTCCTTGTTTGTTCCCCTCCAAACACGTCCCCCTGCTCTTTTTTTTTTTTTTTTTCCCGCTGTTGTGTTTTCTTCTCTGACAACTTTTCCTTTCAGATGTTTCATCCTAACAATTATCTGGCACCCTTTAAATTGGGACAAATGTTTTCTCTCTGCAGAGGTAAAAGATAGAAATATAACATTTAAGACACGCTCCAGAATAAAATAAAATGTGAAATGCTTGTATGAGATCACAGTCTATCTACTTGGAGGTCCTGTTTTATTGAGGGCAGTCTTCCTCAACCAGGGTTCTGAGGAATGCTAGGGTTCCTCCAGAGGTTGCTTGGGGCTTGTTGTAGGAGAAGTCCGGCCTACAGACGCGCACAAGCACGGGCACACCAGCGTGTGCACAAAGAAGAACTTGTATTGGTGCGTGCGCGCGCACGTGCACGTATGGGCGCCAAGTAACCTTATTTAAACTGAACACTGACACATGAACATTGCTGAGTGGTCTTTCAGCTAATCTATATATATAAAACTCAGTGTGTGTGTGTGTGTGTGTGTGTGTGTATGTATGTATGTATGTATGTATGTATGTTCCAGCATCACGTCCAAACGGCTAAAGATATTAACATGAAACTTGGCACACATGTTACTTATATGTCAGCAACAAACATAGGATAGGTGGTTTAACCCTTACCCACCCCCATTTGCCATGGTCGGGGTTTTCCTTTAAAGTCCCATTCAACTCTATGGGAAATACATGTTACTTCATAACTTCCAAACGGCTGTACATATTTCGATAACACTTGGTTCATGTTACTTATATGTCCACTTAAACTATAGGATAGTTAATTTATCCCTTAACTACCCCCATTTGTGAGGGTCGGGGTTTTTGTTTAAAGTCCCATGCAAATCAATGGGAAATGTATGTTCCCACATAACTTCTGTACGCCTGGAGATATTTCAATAATACCTGGTACACATATTACTTATATGCCAAATAAAAATATATGACAGTTAAATTAACCCTTACCTACACCCTTATATAAAAGATGGGTATATTTATATTACTATGATTTTCCTCCCCAAAAGGTTAAGATAGGAAGACCGGGCAACGCCGGGTATTCAGCTAGTGAAGAAATATATATAGAGCTTGCACGTATGAAAACAACAAAGGTAGCCAAATGCATTACCGTCCCTGGTAGAAGAATTTGAAAATATGTTCCCAATTAAGGGATAGGGCATGGGACTGTGCGAATGCGAATGGGGTATGTCCAAAAAATTGTCAATAAATCAAAAGTATTATCTCTGGAACCACAGAGATCATATAGCGAGAAAAAATTTATATATAAAAAATATAATTTTAATAGTACACATTATTTGTACAAACAAAGCTAAAAGACATGATCATATGAGAGATTGTAATTCACCATTGGTTGACTTATATAATGTTATATACAGTGGGTCCTACATGTTTCGCCCATTGGGGCTTCCTCAGGGACACGTGTGTATATAAGACAATCTCAAAGATGATCGTGGATCGTAGGCCAAGGAATCAACTATCAGGGTTGCTGATAGTTGCTGACTGACGGGCTCTGCATAATCCGCACACTCTGATCCAGTCGCACGTTGCTTCACTATCTAGCAACCCTGATAGTTGATTCCTACGATCCACGATCACTTTTAAGATTGTCTTATATACACACGTGTCCCTGAGGAAGCCCCAATGGACGAAACATGTAGGACCCACTGTATATAACATTATATAAGTCAACCAATGGTGAATTACAATCTCTCATATGATCATGTCTTTTAGCTTTGTTTGTATAAATAATGTGTACTATTAAAATTATATTTTTTATATATAAATTTTGTCTCGCTATATGATCTCTGTGGTTCCAGAGCTAATACTTTTGATTCATTGACAATTTTTTGGACATACCCCATTCGCATTCGCACAGTCCCATGCCCTATCCCCTAATTGGGAACATATATTGGTCTTTCAGCTAGTGTCTGTTTACCCAATTTGTTCCAAGTTTCCTGTGTCTTTACCCGGCTTCACCTGAACCTACTCTTTAAATCTCTGCCTGCCTACCCAATCCTGGCTTGTGTCTGACTCCGCTTCTGCTTGATGTTCCTGCACCTTGCTGTCAGAGACAGCAGACACACAACAGGATATATCCAGTTCCCGACCCCCGCATGTACATATACGTCCACAATATGGCACGTACAGGCACATGGGCGTACATGTACGTCCTCGCCTATTAGCGGGTGGGGGGTCCGATCGGGACCCCCCCCCACTACATGCGGAGGTCGGGTCCGCTCGGGGAGCGATCTGGGACCACGGCGCGGCTATTTGTTTATAGCCGCTCCGTCGCGATCGCTCCCCGGAGCTGAAGAACGGGGAGAGCCGTGTGTAAACACGGCTTCCCCGTGCTTCACTGTGTCGGCGCATCGATCGCGTCATTCCCTTTATAGGGAAGACACGATCGATGACGTCATTCCTACAGCCACACCCCCCTACAGTTGTAAACACATACTAGGTGCACCCTAACTCCTACAGCGCCACCTGTGGTTAACTCCCAAACTGCAATTGTCATTTTCACAATAAAGAATGCAATTTAAATGCATTTTTTGCTGTGAAAATGACAATGGTCCCAAAAATGTGTCAAAATTGTCCGAAGTGTCCGCCATAATGTCGCAGTCACGAAAAAAATTGCTGATCGCCGCCATTAGTAGTAAAAAAAAAAAAATTAATATAAATGCAATAAAACTATCCCCTATTTTGTAAACGCTATAAATTTTGCGCAAACCAATCGATAAACGCTTATTGCGATTTTTTTTACTAAAAATAGGTAGAAGAATACGTATCGGCCTAAACTGAGGAAAAAAAAATGTTTTTATATATGTTTTTGGGGGATATTTATTACAGCAAAAAGTAAAAAATATTGCATTTTTTTCAAAATTGTCGCTCTATTTTTGTTTATAGCGCAAAAACTAAAAACCGCAGATGTGATCAAATACCACCAAAAGAAAGCTCTATTTGTGGGGAAAAAAGGACGCCAATTTTGTTTGGGAGCCACGTCGCACGACCGCGCAATTGTCTGTTAAAGCGACGCAGTCCCGAACTGTAAAAACACCTTGGGTCTTTAGGCTGCATATTGGTCCGGGGCTTAACTGGTTAAATATACAAAGCAAGAGCAGGCTAGAGAGTGTGGGCATAACACAACAGATGGTTAGAGACTGCAGTAATTTACAAGACAAGAAACGGTTAGAGCAGGCCCCGGATTTCCTCCCTTTGCCGCCCCAAGGCCGGGTACTTCAATGCCGCCCCCCCCCCCCCCCCCCCCCCCCCCACACACACACACACCATCACATAGGGTGCTTCTGAGCCCCCCCCATGTGATAGAAATGAGGTAAAAAAAATGAAATAAAAAAAATGAAATTACATGAACAACCCCCTGAATTCTATAGTGAAATACAGTACTTAGAACTCCGTCTGACTGTTTACATGTTGAATTTTAAAAGCAGGGGACTTCTGTCAGATTAGCAAACATGTGAAATCAACAGGCTTGCCGCTGCTTTTAAAATTCAACATGTAAACAGTCAGACGGAGTTCTAAGTCTTGTATTTCACTATAGAACCTCAGTTTACTGTAATAAATACGTGTAAAATGTAAAACTCCGCGGGGTGTACTAAGATATCCGCTTGTCCCCTTCTCACTGTATCCTTGGGGTGGAGGAGTGCGGAGTGTAGCAAGATGGTGGTGATTCGTCACATTCGGCTACCCATCACGGTTTTAGTGTGCTGTTTTGTCATAAAAGTGTTGGAACGCATATGGCGGCGTCGCGCATGCGCACTGCGAATTTTTTTAGCGGAACGTCACTTCCGGAGCAAACTGTGATGAGTAGCCATATGTGACGAGACAAGGGGCGGATGCTTTTCTCAATACAGACCGGTGTTCTGCCGATGAATGTCCCCCCGGCAGGTAAGGACCCCCTGTACTGCACAGGCACAGTGCTTGCACAGTACGAACCTCAACGGAGCCGCCGAAAATATCTGAAGATGTAGAGCTGAGAGTCAGCTCTACACGGCGCCTGCGCAATGACTATGTCACATGCCGCACGCTCCTGATGCTAGTGCTACTCTGCAAGGGGCGATTTTAGCAATAAATATACGTCTTAGCGAGGCGTGTTAAAAAAAATGAAGGGCAGGTTTCGCAATGTTAATGGGCGGGTTTTGCAATGTTGATGGGCGGGTTTTGCGATGTTGATGGGCGGGTTTTGCAATGTTGATGGGCGGGTTTTGCAATGTTGATGGGCGGGTTTTGCAATGTTGATGGGCGGGTTTTGCAATGTTGATGGGCGGGTTTTGCGATGTTGATGGGCGGGTTTTGCGATGTTGATGGGTGGGTTTTGCGATGCTGATGGGCGGGTTTTGCAATGTTGATGGGCGGGTTTTGCAATGGGATTAAGTCATAAGCATAATAACAATAAACCCTATACATAATAAAAGTTTAAGTGCATCCCCTGTAGCCATTCTGTAGTGAAGGGGTTAACTGCCAACCCCTATTCATGTGCCGGGCACCTGAATTACAGCAGCGGGGTATTTTTTGGAAGCACCTGATTAGAGCTGTAAGCACTAATAGGCATCCAAAAAAACGGGTGCCATGCTGGGCACTCGCTGTTCACTCAGCGTTGTGTTAGGAAAGCGAATGAATCGATTTTCATAACACCAAACCGCCTCTCTTTTACCTGTCACCTGATTGGCTGAAACGACAGGCTCTGTGATTGGACACTGCCTATCAGGCGTCCAATCATTGCAGAGGACGGGAGAAGACATCAAGGAGCGCAGAGGACATTGCCGTGACCCGCTGCCCCACGAGACAAGGTAAGTGCCGGGACGGGTGGGGGATACACAGTAGCGGCAATTGATGGGCACAGTAGCAGCAATTGATGGGCACACTGGCAGCAATTGGTGGGCACAGTAGCGGCAATTGATGGGCACACTGGCAGCAGTTGATGGGCACACTAGCGACAGTTGATGTGCACGCTGGCAGCAATTGATGGGCACAGTGTCCGCAATTGATGGGCACACTGGCAACAATTGATGGGCACAGTAGCGGCAGTTGATGGGCACAGTAGCGGCATTTGATGGGCACAGGGTCAGCAATTGATGGGCACACTGGCAGCAATTGATGATCACAGTAGCGGCAATTTATGGGCACATGAACGGCAGTTGATGGGCACAGTAGTGGCAGTTGATGGGCACAGTGGCAGCAATTGATGGGCACAGTGGCAGCAATTGATGGGCACAGTAGCGGCAATTGATGGGCACACTGGCAGCAGTTGATGGTCACAGTAGCGACAATTGATGGGCACAGTGTCAGCACTTGATGGGCACAGTGTCAGCATTTAATGGGTACAGTGGCTGCGGTTGATGGCACAGTGGCTGCGTTTGATGGGCACAGTGGCTGCGTTTGATGGGCACAGTGGCTGCGTTTGATGGGCACAGTGGCTGCGTTTGATGGGCACAGTAGCTGCATTTGATGGGCACAGTGGCTGCGTTTGAGGGGCACAGTGGCTGCGTTTGATGGCACAGTGGCTGCGTTTGATGGGCACAGTGGCTGCGTTTGATGGGCACAGCGGCTGCGTTTGATGGGCACAGTAGCTGCGTTTGATGGGCACAGCGGCAGCAATTGATGGGCACAGTGGCTGCGTCTGATGGCACAGTGGTGGCAATTGATGGATTATTATTTTCAGTTGGTTTGCGCCCCCCCAAAAAAATTTTGAGCACCAGCCACGACTGCTAACATTCTAAACGTACATACAGCATGGTGTAAACAGAAATAGGTGAATCTGTTCTCTGGGATTTTGCAGGAAGGTGACACTTGACAGTTTCTTGGATTGCAATAGAGAAAAATGGTGTCACCCTCCGGACCACCTAACAGGGGAATATCAATCACAAAAGCGTCTAGAATTGCAAATAGTGGGCTAGATTCAGATAGGTTAGCTGATCTTTAGATCCGCGTAACCTATCTGATTTACGATCCGCCGGCGCAAGTTTTTGAGGTAAGTGCTGTATTCAGAAAGCACTTGCCTCTAAAGTTGCGGCGGCGTATCGTAAATCCCCCGGCGGAATTCAAATTCCGCGGCTAGGGGACGTGTAGAATTTAAATCAGGCGCGTCCCTGCACCCTTGCACGCCGTCTGCTAAATTTCCCAGCGTGCATTGCTCCAAATGACGTCGCTAGGACGTCATTGGTTTCGACATGAACGTAAATTACGTCCATCCGTATTCGCGACCGACTTACGCAAACGACGTAAAAAATTCTAAATTCGACCCGGGAACGACGGCCATACTTAACATAGGATACGCCGCATATAGCAGGGGTAACTATACGCCGGAAAAAGCCAAACGCAAACTACGTAAAAAAAAAAAGCGCCGAGCGGTCGTTCGTTTCTGAATCGGCGTAACTCCTCATTTGCATATTCGTCGCGTATACAAACAGAAGCGCCACCTAGCGGCCAGCGTGAGATTGCAGCCTAAGATCCGACGGTGTAAGACACTTACACCTGGCGGATCTTAGGGATATCTATGCGTAACCTGATTCTATGAATCAGTCGCATAGATACGACGGACGGAACTCAGAGATACGACGGCGTATCAGGAGATACGCCGTCGTATCTCTATCTGAATCTGGCCCAGTGAGTATTTCAGCTCTGTATTTACCCGTTTCCCTTTAACCTGTAGCAACCAATCAGATTACAGCTTCCTGCTTTCCATCACTGAAAGGTGATTGGGCTCTATAGGTGGTGACTTTCCCCCACTTTGTCATAATGGATAACCTTCTTTGAGTTAAAAAATGACTTTGGGAGCCTTTTAAACAATCCCTATTGGCTGATTAGAAGCAACATTAAAGCTTTTATTTCTTTGGCTGTAAATGTCTTGTCATTGCATGTCTGGAATGAGCGGCTATCGATCGTCTCCTATAATGAGAAATTGTGCTTCAGGACTGCAGGAGATTATTGTGCCGCATTAGAAATTTCACATAGGACCCGAGGAACTTAGATCAACAGAAACACTCCAAACCCAACACACAGCGATCAATAACCAGTGTGAAATTATAACAGGAGCCATGGATGTCAGAGCTTCAGATAGCAAGTGTGGAGGCAAAAATCAGATAGAATTCCTCTAATAAAACAGCAAGATATTGCTTTATAGGGGAGCTGCTATGGTGGTCAGATGGCTTGTACTGAGCTACTGATTGTCCGACTGAAACATCAGGAGCCTGTCAATTCGTAAATTCGAAAATCCAAAAATCTGAAATAATAGCTAACTATTAAAGTCTAGGTATTGGAATTTCCTTTCATATTTGGCTGTTAGTGAACGTAACAAATACCAATTTAGCCTGAAATAACAAATGCCATATCTAATCGAATGGAACGTAACTAATTAATAATAATAAAAATAAAAACTTTTTATTATAATTATTTATTATTAATTTGTTCCATTCCATTCGTTTAGATATGGCATTCGTTAGTTTGAATAATTCGTAACTTCGGATCAGGGGCGTAACTAGAAACCACAGGGCCCCATAGCAAAATGTTGTATGGGGCCCCCCAGAGCCGCCCTAGTGTCAATGCAGCGTGACCTGTGCCCCATACAGCGTGACCGGTTCCCCATACAGCGTGACCTGTGCCCAATGCAGCATGACCTGTGCCCCATACAGCGTGACCTGTGCACCATACAGCGTGACCTGTGCCCCATACAGCGTGACCTGTGCCCCATACAGCGTGACCTGTGCCCTATACAGCATGACCTGTGCCCCATGCAGCGTGACCTGTGCCCAATGCATCGTGACCTGTGCCCCATACAGCGTTGCCCGTGCCCAATACAGCCTGGCCTGCCTGTGCCCCATACAGCGTGACCTGTGCCCAATACAGCATTGCCTGTGCCCAATGCGGCATGACCTGTGCCCAATACAGCGTTGCCTGTGCCCAATACAGCCTGGCCTGCCTGTGCCCAATACAGTCTGAACTGCTTGTGCCCCATACAGCGTGACCTGTGCCCAATACAGCATTGCCTGTGCCCAATACAGCCAGGCCTGCCTGTGCCCAATACAGCCTCACCTGTGCAGAGGAAGAGGCAATGCCCAATGTGGCATGACCTGTGCCCAATACAGCGTTGCCTGTGCCCAATACAGCCTGGCCTGCCTGTGCCCAATACAGTCTGAACTGCCTGTGCCCCATACAGCGTGACCTGTGCCCAATACAGCATTGCCTGTGCCCAATACAGCCTGGCCTGCCTGTGCCCAATACAGCCTCACCTGTGCAGAGGAAGAGGCAAGCTGGTCGGATCAGCAGAGAGCGGGATTGCCCGCTGTAATAGCTTTCATTTGAATTTCCCGTCTTCCCGGGGCTCATCGTCACTTAGCCCCACCTCTTAGCCCAGCGCCTTTGATGACGTCACATGTCCGACACTGGACCGGCGTTCTGTCGATCAAAGGTGCCGGACCAAGAGGTGGAGCTATGTGACATGAGCCCCGGGAACACTGGAAGTTCTAATGAAAGCTATTACAGCGGGCAATTCCTCTCTCTGCTGATACAGACAGCTCGCCTCTTCCTCTCCTCTCTCTTCCCCTGGCTGGGAGACCATGCCGGCGATGCTCTTATCCTCACCGGGCCCCCCTGATCCTCACTCAGCTGCAGGCCCCATAGCGCCCGCGTGGGTCGCTATGGCGGTAGTTCCCGCCACTGCTTCGGATACATTCGTATTCGTTACGTTCACTAGCAGCCAAATTTGAAAGGAAATTCCAATACCTAGAATTTAATAGTTTTTTTCAAATTTACGAATTTATGAAATTACAAATGTTCGAATTTACGAAATTGCGATCATAACGAATGACCTGAAAAACGAAAAAACAAAAAACAAAAACGAATGAAATGAAAATGAACAATTTTTTCAGCAGTGGACATGCATAATGTTTGGTATTTTTAAACAACTAGTTTTAGTAAATCAACCGAATTGAGTTCTGTAATCAGTGGTCTTCTTTCAGCATAGCTAAGAATGATACAATGCTTCTCATATAAAATGGAGACTAGAGCGCCACCTGCTGGCTGGATAGAAGACTACACAATATCAGTTGTACAATATTTTATATTGACCTGCCCCATCTATTTATCTGTGTGGTTCATCCTCCATCGTTTAATCCATCTTTTCAATTTGACTGGATCCAAAACACGGGCAAACATTTGCTGTTAGTGCTGTGCTAGGATTGGGCTGTCTGTAGCCAGGTTCTGGGGGTAAGAAAATTGGATATTTCTCTGTGATTAATGATGGAATGGGGTCTAGAGCTTACATGCAGAGCAGACTTTGCATAAATGAATATGTAATGAGGCCGGGAGTCTGCAGATCAATGTATCAGAACGGAGCTTTATCACAGCGACTTGTAAAACTCTACGAGGCTTAAAGGAGAACAACCATTACATTGAATTTTTATGACGTGTGAAATGAAAGCAGATGTGGATGTGTCACCCTGTTCCTTCTTTCTGGATAAGGAAAGCAGACTTGTATTGAGAAAAAAGGGGAAGGTTGGCGTTGTTTTCCGTCCCCACATTCCACCTTTTTAGAATTCTGTGTACCCAGGTGCAGGGTTCTATGCAGTGGCGGTGCGTCCATAAAGGGCGCATGGGTGACGCCCCCTCTCTCCTGCCACCTGTCTATCACCAATAGATAGATTCATGCATTGCATTAATCTATCTATAGTCGCCGCTGTCACCCCCCCTATTCAGGTGCCCGTCCCCTTTTCATGCACCAGGCACCTGAATTAGAGCCATTTAGGTAGATTCAGTTAGAAAGGAATAAACTTACGGCGGTGTAGCTTTGCGTGTTTAGGCTACACCGCCGTAAGTTAGCTAGGCAAGTACATGATTCTCCACGTATTTGCCTGCTAATATACGGCGGCGTAGCCTAAAGTGGGCGGGCGTAAGGGCGCCGAATTCAAATGTGTGGAAGGGGGTGTGTTTAATGTTAATAAAGCTTGACCTTACGTTCTTGACGTTTTTATGTTACTGCGCATGCGCCGGACGCCTACATTTCCCAGTGTGCATTGCGGCTAAGTACGCCGCACGGGCCTATTGATTTCGACGTGGACGTAAACGACGTAAATCGCTATTCGCGGACGACTTACGCAAACGACGTAAAAATTTTGAATCTCGCGGCGGGAACGGCGGCCATACTTTAACATTACTATTCCACCTAATAGATGGAATAACTTTAGGCCTGCTAATGCCTTACGGAAACGGCGTACATCTACTGCGGCGGCCGGGCGTATGTTCGTGAATCGGCGTATCAACTCATTTACATATTCTACGCGGACCGCAATGGAAGCGCCACCTAGCGGCCATCCGAAATATTGCAATCTAAGATAGGATGGCGCAAGCCATCCTATCTTAGATATGTTTAAGCATATCTCTGTTTGAGCATACGCTTAAACATACGGCGGCGTAGATTCTGAGTTAGGTCGGCTTATCTACTGATAAGCCGGCCTTACTCTTACTGAATCTACCTATATGACTCTAATAGGCATCCAAAAAGGTGAACAGCGGGCGCCATGATGGGCGATCGCAGTTCACTCAGTTTATTTTATTTATTAAAACATTTTGCTTGTCTTGCAAAACCAAGTTACTCTCAAATCGAGATTTTACTGTAGTTGTATATAAAATTCACTATTTATCTTTCAAAAGTGTTTCCCAGTGCTAAACTTTTCATCAAGTTTCTAAATTTCTGCATTTGTAAATGTCAAATGCCAGCATAAAGGAATAGTAGTGGTAAACAAAAGCACTTGTGGGTTTAAATAATTGTATTTTTATTTTTTTGTATAGTTGTCCTTTAACTACTAGCCGACCAGCCACCGTCATTATACGGCGGCAGGTCGGCTCTCCTGGGCGAGAGCCTGTAGCTATACGGCGGCTCTTTGAGCGGCCGACTCCCGTGCGTGTGCCCGGCGGGCTGGATCGCCGCCGGGCACGCGCGATTGCTCGTTACAGAGCGGGGACCGGGAGCTGTGTGTGTAAACACACAGCTCCCGGTCCTGTCAGGGGGGGAAATGCTGATCTTCTGTTCATACAATGTATGAACAGAAGATCAGTGTTTCCCCTAGTGAGGCCACCCCCCCACAGTAAGAACACACCCAGGGAACATACTTAACCCCTTCCCCGCCCCCTAGTGTTAACCCCTTCACTGCCAGTGGCATTTTTATAGTAATCCAATGCATTTTTATAGCACTGATCGCTATAAAAATGCCAATGGTCCCAAAAATGTGTCAAAAGTCTCCGAAGTGTCCGCCATAATGTCGCAGTACCGAAAAAAAATCACTGATCGCCGCCATTACTAGTAAAAAAAATATATTAATAAAAATGCCATAAAAATACCCCCTATTTTGTAAACACTATAACTTTTGCGCAAACCAATCAATAAACGCTTATTGCGATTTTTTTTAATGAAAAATATGTAGAAGAATACGTATCGGCCTAAACTGAGGAAAAAATATGTTTTTTATATATTTTTGGGGGATATTTATTACAGCAAAAAGTAAAAAATATTAATTTTTTTCAAAATTGTTGCTCTATTTTTGTTTATAGCGCAAAAAATAAAAACCGCAGAGGTGATCAAATACCACCAAAAGAAAGCTCTATTTCTGGGAAAAAAAGGACGCCAATTTTGTTTGGGAGCCACGTCGCACGACCGTGCAATTTACAGTTAAAGCGGCGCAGTCCCGAATCGCAAAAAGTGCTCTGGTCTTTGGGCAGCAATATGGTCCGGGGGTTAAGTGGTTAAGTGGGCGTGTCAGGGGGCTATTTTGCTATTAAATAACATTTCTAATCATATGAAGTTAATCACAAGAGTCCCCCTTTATATCAGAGACCACAGAGTTCCCCTTTTACATCTGAACCTGTAGAGTTCCCTTACACTGTAAGGGGGGACTCTGCAGACTCTGATGTAAGGGAGAACTCTGGGGACTCTGACATAAGGGATGCTCTGGGAACCCTGATTTTAGGGGGAAAACTGAGAACTCTGATGTACGGAGAGGACTCTGATGTAAGTGGGAACACTGTGGCCTCTGGTGTAATGGGGAACTCTTATGTAAGGGGTGCTCTGAGAATCCAGATTTGCCTTACTGTACTCACTCAGAGGCAGGAGAGAGAAGGGGGGAGACTTCAGTCACAGATAGGGATGGATGGTGAGCTCACTCTCCCCTTGGCAGTCAGCACCTCTTATCCAGATGTATCTGAGTTTGCTGGAATTAAAATTTCTGGCCCCTTCTTTCCTTTTCTGAGGAAAAGTGCCAGGGATTGGACTGTGGGCAGACACAGAGAGGTGGGGCGGTAGGAAGAGGAGCAGATTGAGCCCTCTCTCCTCTCTCCTCTCCCGTCTGTTTGTGGGTGTGGGATAATTGTCAGGTTCGTGCTAACTTTGGGCAGTGTGAGAGAGAATGTAACAGATATTCTTGGCTTAAGCAACTGCAGCCATCAACCCTAATGGGAAGTCATAGTCTGGTCTAAATGATGTGTCTGGGTTGGAGGCAGTCTGAAACCCGGATGCATGATTCCAAACCCAAACTGTCCGGGTGAATCCCGGACAGGTGGCAACCCTAGCAGCACTACACATACTAAGTGATTTTAGACAATTGTGGGCTTAGAACCTTGGTGCAACCATTTGAGGAAGGCTCTTTTCTATTCCAACATGTACAAAGACAACATGTACAAAGAATGACTTTGGTGTCTGGAATCTAAAGTGGCCTGACCTAAACCCTCAACCTCACAAATGCTCTTTTGACTGAACGGGCCCAAATTCTCCAAAGTTTTGTAGAAAGCCCTCCCAGAAGACTGGCGGCTGCCAGTCCATAATAATACCCATGTTTTGTAATGAGATGTTGTCCAGCAAGCTTATATAGGTGTGATGATCAGGTGCCTACAAACCTATGGCCATAGAGTGTGTCTCCCATTTCTGTTGGACACCAAAGATTATTCTGTATGTGGGTTTCACAATTGTTCAGTTGGTGAACATTTTTTTTAAGGGTGAATTTTATTGAGTTTTAACACGGAAACAACATACGAATTGGATAAAGCTTCATAACATTGTACATTCAAGGAGAATACCATAATCTATTACAGAACTGTCACAAAGTCCGACTCAGCAATTTGTGCAATGTGAGTATAACAATAATAAAGACATATATGATGGAAAAATTGAGTATTTGTCTTATTAGAAACCAAGAAAAACATACGAAATTTAAAACAATTAATAAAAGAAGAGGGCTAACCAGTGCCACACGGATGAAATGCGGGTGTAATCTGCACTGTACAGCTGCAAGAGTATCTTAACCACTTGCTTACTGGGCACATATACCCCCTTCCTGACCAGAGGACTTTTTGCGTTTCGGCACTGCGTCGCTTTAACTGACAATTGCGCGGTCGTGCGACGTGGCTCCCAAACAAAATTGACGTAATTTTTTTCCCACAAATAGAGCTTTCTTTTGGTGGTATTTGATCACCTCTGCGGTTTTTATTTTTTGCGCTATAAACAAAAATAGAGCGACAGTTTTGAAAAAAAATATATATTTTTTACTTGTTGCTGTAATAAATAGCTCAATTTTTTTTTCATTTGTTTTTTTTTTTCTCAGTCTAGGCCGATACGTATTCTACATATTTTTTGTAAAAAAAAAAAAATCGCTATAAGCTACTGGTTTGCGCAAAAGTTATAGCGCCTACAAAATAGGGGACAGAATTATTATTTTTTTTAATTTATTTTTTACTAGTAATGGCGGCGATCTGCGATTTTTATCGGCGGACACATCGGACACTTTTGACACATTTTTGGCACTATTTACATTTATACTGCGATCAGTGCTATAAATATGCACTAATTACTGTATAAATGTGACTGGCATTGAAGGAGTTAACACTAGGGGGTGAGGGAGGGGTTAAATGTGTACCTTAGTGAGTGTTACTAACTGTGGGGGAAGGGGACTGACTGGGGGAGGTGACCGATCTGTGTTCCTATGTACAAGAGACACAGATCGGTCTCCTCTCTCCCTGACAGGACATGGATCTGTGTGTTTAAATACACAGATCCACATCCTTGTCTCTGTAACCGCCGATCGCGGGAGCCTGGCGGACATCGCGCCCGCCAGGCACGCGCATCGGCATCCCAGTGATGCGGCGGGCGCGCAAGGGCGCCGGCGGCGCGCTCGCGCGCCCCCCAGTGGCCAGGAGGAGCGGAGGCCGTAAAAACACGGCGGCTCAGAGAAGTAGAACCACCCTGCGGCCGTATAAAGTCGTACGGGCGGCGGGAAGTGGTTAATGCTCAACATCCATCTCTGGAACCTTAGTAGTAGACTCACTAATCAAACATCAATATCACCAGAAACTGAAGTCAGCACAAATAGTTTCAAACATTTTGGGACAATCTCTAGAGCACAGGTGTCAAACACAAGGCCCGCGGGCCAAATCCGGGCCTCCAGGCCATTTCATGTGGCCCTTGCACCTCTCCTCCAGCCCTCCTCTGGTCCTCTTCCAGACCCTTACTTTCTGCTTTCAAGCAATGCATCCTGCTTCTTCCCGGCAGCAGCTTAAGGAAAGGGGGTGCACTGTGATGTAAGGGAGAGTGGGGGACTCAACTTCTGATGGTGGGGTGGCTCTTAACATCTAATATAAGGGGAGGGGATGCGCTGGCATCTAATCTTACAGATACAACCGGCCCTTTTGAGGGCAATCATAATGCCGATGCGGCCCACAATGAAATTGAGTTTGACACCCCTGCTTTAGAGGAATACATCAGTTTATATAATGGTAATGCCTTATTGATGAACTCAACCCAGAATTGGAGAGTAGGAGGGTAGGGGTCCTTTCACTTAAAGCAGAGTTCCACCAATTTTTTTTTTTTAAGTCAGCAGCTACAAATACTGCAGCTGCTAACGTTTAAAATAAGGACACTTACCTGTCCAGGGCATCTGTGATGTCAGCACCCGAAGCTGATCTGAGAAGGTGCTGGAAGTGGTGTAGATACCCGCGGGTGGCTCGGGTATCTATGCCCGGAAGTGGGAGCAAAATACCTTTATTATACAGGTATCTGCTCCCCCCTCCCCCTGAAAGGTACACCAGAGGGGGGGGAGAAATCCGAAAAACGGAAGTTCCATTTTTGGGTGGAACTCCGCTTTAGGTACCAAGGTTTTTTTAGAATAGAAAAACACCATCCATAAAAGTGTCTTCTGTGGGTTACTCAAGTCTTCCTCAGTAAAATCCCCCAAAAGACATCTTGCTGGGGAGCAGATATTTGGAAGAGCTAATTTTTCCTCTAGAAACCTAAGGATAGCTGACCAGAAGTTCCTGACTCTAGGACATGCCCAAATCATGTAAAAGTAACCAGAGTAACTTGGTGTCATGACTTTGCAGTAATACTTTCATGCCCTGTCTGTCTCTTACCGGGTCTGTGTATCAGCCTTAGGCCCCTTTCACATGGGGCGGATCATGTGAAAGGGGCCTTAGGGCCTACACTCTCACACCTGCATGGTTAAAGTATCTTCCCTCAGTGTGGCGCCACCCAAGCCTCAACAGGAACCACTGTGTTCTCCAAGCCTGCCTTGCCGTGCAATATTGTGTGTTTGGTTTCCTGTTTCCTGCTTTCCGTGTGCTCTATGTCCGTCTCTATTACCGATCTTGGGTTGTTCTCGACTATCCCTGCCTGTTTGTGACCCTGACCTTTGGCATGCTCTCTGTTTATCCTTGTCTGCTAGTCACCCTGACCTTTGGCTTATCCCCTTACTGTCTCTTGTTATCCTGGGCTGCTGCTCCCTCTCTAACCTCCTGTAGCCTACTGTGAGCGTGAGCTGGGAGACCCTGGGGGCCGTGACCTGGAGCCAGTTGCAGCGCAGTCCATCCTCACCACTAGAGGCTCTGGTGAACACCTGTTGGCTCTTAAGCCTCGTACACACGCTCGGTATTCTCAGTAAGAACCAGCAAGAAACTGCTGGCAGAGCTTTCTTACCAAGTAAACCGAGCGTCTGTTCGAGGCTTTCAGGTTTCTCGTCTGGAAATCTTCCCAGAATCTCGACAAGAAAAATAGAGATCCTGCTCTCTATTTTCTCGTCGAGATTCTTGTCAGCCTGTTTCCCGACGAGAAACCCGAGCGTCTGCATACTAACCTGTTGCCGTGGAAACCCGTGCCTGCTCGAAATGACTTTGACGCATGCGCGGTAGCTTCCACGGCATAGGTAGGGTGAAGCAAGATGGCGGCGACGGCATTGAATGTGACGAGCGCATGCTCGTCGTACGCGATGACGTCACCTCGTTCTTGCTTTTCAAAAGAATCGTGGTTCTTTTGAAAGGAGTGTGTGTACACTCGGGCGGCAAGAGTTTCTTGCCAAGAATCTCGTCAGGAAAAAAACGTTGTTTCATGCCCGTGTGTACGAGGCTTCAGACTCCGTTCCCTGGGGAATCTTATGCTCTGGCTCCCTGTGGGATCCGTGTTGGTGGATCTGCCTTCGTGAGCTACCCAGAGTTCCATCCGCAGCAGTCAGCCGTAGGGTCCACTACATTAGCGGTGCACTCCATTGCCTAGAGACCATTTCCATCCTAAGGGAGGAAGAAGTCAGTGGGGCAGATTCAGATAGAGTTACGACAGCGTATCTCCTGATACGCCGTCGTATCTCTGAGTTCCGTCGGTCGGATCTATGCGCCTGATTCATAGAATCAGGTTCCGCATAGATCTCTCTAAGATCCGACAGGTGTAAGTGACTTACACCGTCGGATCTTAGGCTGCAATTCCAGGCCGGCCGCTAGGTGGCGTCTCGTTTTTTTTACGCGACCAATATGCAAATGAGGATTTCCGCCGATTCAGAAACGAACGACCGCCCGGCGCATTTTTTTACGTCGTTTGCGTTCGGCTTTTTCCGGCGTATAGTTACCCCTGCTATGTGAGGGGTATCCTATGTTAAGTATGGGCATCGTTCCCGCGCCGAGTTTTGAATTTTTTACATCATTTGCGTAAGTTGTTCGCGAATACGGATGGATGTAATTTACGTTCACGTCGAAACCAATGACGTCCTAGCAACGTCATTTAGAGCAATGCACGCTGGGAAATTTTACGGACGGCGCATGCGCAGTTCGTTCGGCGCGGGGACGCGCCTGATTTAAATGTTACACGCCCCCTAGCCGCGGAATTTGAATTCTGCCGGGGGATTTACGATACGCCGCCGCAACTTTAGAGGCAAGTGCTTTCTGAATAAAGCACTTGCCTCAAAAACTTGCGCCGGCGTAACGTAAATCAGATAGGTTACGCGGATCTAAAGATCCGCTGACTTATCTGAATCTGGCCCAGTAGCATTAACTAATATTTGGAAACTAATTTCAAATGATCAGCTTCAAATAGAAGCGCTTTCTAATTTAGATGGGTGTAGTGATACCTTTGTGAACCCGAACTGTGCTGCCACTGCATGGCGTACAGTTGGTGAACATTTAGTAGAATCTTTGGAAATATTGACCAGCCTTCGTAGCCTCCTTACTAGAAACAAGAAAGGAAATTTGTGAGGACATTTAAGTATATTGGGCCAGATTCACAGAACAAATACGCCGGAGTATCTACTGATACTCCGGCGTATTTTCAAATTTGCCGCGTCATATCTTAATTTGTGATTCACAAACAAGATACGACGGCTTTTGGCTAAGATCCGACAGGCTTACGGCTTCGTACGCCTTCGGATCTTAGGCTGCAATACTTTGGCCGCCGCTGGGTGGAGTTCGCGTCGTTTTCCAGCGTCGGGTATGCAAATTAGCATTTACAGCGATCCACGAACCTACTCGCGTGCGTAACGCCGTTTTTTCCCGTCGCAAAGTTAAGCAATCTTTTTCATTGCTTAACTTTACACCAGCCATGTTAAAGTATGGCCGTCGTTCCCGCTTCGAATTACATTTTTTTTTTTTTCGGCGTAAGTACGTTACGCACGTCGCCATTCACAAACACGTCGGGCGCCGTAATTTCGCGCAAAGCACGTCAGGAACGCAGAACGTTCGGCACGGGAGCGCGCCTAATTTAAATGGTACACGCCCCGTTTGAATTAGGCGGGCTTGCGCCGGCCGCCGCCGCCGTAGGTTTTCACGCAAGTGCTTGGTGAATCAGGCACTTGCGATGAAAACTTGCGGCGGTGTAACGTAAAGGACATACGTTACGCCGCCGCGATTCTACGTGAATCTTGCCCCATGTTCTTGGCAGTTAAAAGAAACATCAGTCAGAAAAATGTAATAAAAAAATAATGATAGAATATAAATTATGATGAAAGCAATAAACAAATAATATTACCGTTTTCTTTAGTCGCATAAAAAAGAAAAAGCGCCCAGCGTGAATTTCTGAATTGTCACTCAATCCGCTCAGCGTTGGCACTGCTCACCATGGGACCTCTGCAAACGCCACTTTACTCTGACAGAAAAGAAGAAACGTCTTCAGAAGAGGAAAATCTAATATTTACATCTACTAAGTTCTTAAAAAAGAGATGAGGGTGGGCTGTGCTCATTCATGTTACAGAAGGGGAGAAGTAGAATAGGAGAATTCCACAGGCAATTAGACCTAAGTTTACTGCAACTGTTTTGCCCTAATTTGCTATAAAAAAAAAAAAAAAAAAAATCAGATATACACAACTGGAGCTCCAACATTTTATTTTGCATTGCTTTTTAAAAACAGAGAGGTCAATTACATACAGGGAGTGCAGAATTATTAGGCAAGTTGTATTTTTGAGGATTAATTTTATTATTGAACAACAACCATGTTCTCAATGAACCCAAAAAACTCATTAATATCAAAGCTGAATATTTTTGGAAGTAGTTTTTAGTTTGTTTTTAGTTTTAGCTATTTTAGGGGGATATCTGTGTGTGCAGGTGACTATTACTGTGCATAATTATTAGGCAACTTAACAAAAAAAAAAAATATACCCATTTCAATTATTTATTTTTACCAGTGAAACCAATATAACATCTCAACATTCACAAATATACATTTCTGACATTCAAAAACAAAACAAAAACAAATCAGTGACCAATATAGCCACCTTTCTTTGCAAGGACACTCAAAAGCCTGCCATCCATGGATTCTGTCAGTGTTTTGATCTGTTCACCATCAACATTGCGTGCAGCAGCAACCACAGCCTCCCAGACACTGTTCAGAGAGGTGTACTGTTTTCCCTCCTTGTAAATCTCACATTTGATGATGGACCACAGGTTCTCAATGGGGTTCAGATCAGGTGAACAAGGAGGCCATGTCATTAGTTTTTCTTCTTTTATACCCTTTCTTGCCAGCCACGCTGTGGAGTACTTGGACGCGTGTGGTGGAGCATTGTCCTGCATGAAAATCATGTTTTTCTTGAAGGATGCAGACTTCTTCCTGTACCACTGCTTGAAGAAGGTGTCTTCCAGAAACTGGCAGTAGGACTGGGAGTTGAGCTTGACTCCATCCTCAACCCGAAAAGGCCCCACAAGCTCATCTTTGATGATACCAGCCCAAACCAGTACTCCACCTCCACCTTGCTGGCGTCTGAGTCGGACTGGAGCTCTCTGCCCTTTACCAATCCAGCCACGGGCCCATCCATCTGGCCCATCAAGACTCACTCTCATTTCATCAGTCCATAAAACCTTAGAAAAATCAGTCTTGAGATATTTCTTGGCCCAGTCTTGACGTTTCAGCTTGTGTGTCTTGTTCAGTGGTGGTCGTCTTTCAGCCTTTCTTACCTTGGCCATGTCTCTGAGTATTGCACACCTTGTGCTTTTGGGCACTCCAGTGATGTTGCAGCTCTTAAATATGGCCAAACTGGTGGCAAGTGGCATCTTGGCAGCTGCACGCTTGACTTTTCTCAGTTCATGGGCAGTTATTTTGCGCCTTGTTTTTTCCACACGCTTCTTGCGACCCTGTTGACTATTTTGAATGAAACGATTGATTGTTCGATGATCACGCTTCAGAAGCTTTGCAATTTTAAGAGTGCTGCATCCCTCTGCAAGATATCTCACTATTTTTGACTTTTCTGAGCCTGTCAAGTCCTTCTTTTGACCCATTTTGCCAAAGGAAAGGAAGTTGCCTAATAATTATGCACACCTGATATAGGGTGTTGATGTCATTAGACCACACCCCTTCTCATTACAGAGATGCACATCACCTAATATGCTTAATTGGTAGTAGGCTTTCGAGCCTATACAGCTTGGAGTAAGACAACATGCATAAAGAGGATGATGTGGTCAAAATACTCATTTGCCTAATAATTCTGCACTCCCTGTATAGACGGCCAGACCAAATTTCTGTTTCAATTTTTTTTTTCATTCGGTTTTCAGAATTACAGTAAAGTGTTATAATGTAATACAAAAGAATGCAAAATGGTTCTGTCAACTAAAAAACATACATTCGATGGAGGGGGTCAAGCAGGACTACACTTGCCCACCCGACCACCAAGGCCGGTGATCTGCCGCTATGGTTCCTCCTATCGATATGGTTCCCCTCTTGACTGCGCAGGCGCAATCCGAGCCGACGGAAATCGCCGAACCTGAGCAGCTGTAGCAAGAGGTCCAGGGGGACATGGAATTTGCTGTAAGTGGCCAGTCGGCCTCACGTCGCCGATAGCATGTGTGTGCGCCCCAGACCCAGTGCACGAGCCATACAAAGCCACATGCCTTCAACATAGGAAAATGCCTTACCAGGCAAAGCACCTTGGCCCGGATTCACAAAGCACTTGCGCCAACGTATCTCGAGATGCGCTGTCGTATCTATGCTCCGTGCCCACAAACTGAGATACGCCTAAAAATAGGCTTCATCCGACCGACGTAACTTGCCTACGCCGGCGTATCGTGGGCGCATATTTACGCTGGACGCATGTGGCCCTCCCATTGATTTCCTATTCAAATATGCAAATGAGGGAGATACGTCGATTCACGAACGAACTTGCGCCCGGCGCATAATATACGCGGTTTGCGTAAGTCGTACGTCCGGCGTAAAGTTATTCCCCATATATGAGGCGCAACCCATGCAAAGGCATGGACCAGGAAACACAAGCCGTCGTATCTTTTGTCGTCTACGTTGTACGTGAATATGACTAGGCGTAGGTTACGTTAACGTCATAGGCAGTGATCCGTCGTATCTTAGGGAGTAGTTCCAACGTGATTCTGAGCATGCTTACTGGATGCGTCCACGGGACGGCGCATGCGCCGTTCGTTATTCGTGTCTTTATGGCGCTCGGCCCATCATTTGCATGGGGTCACGCCTCATTTGCATGGCTCCCGCCCACTTCCACTTACAACGACTTCCGCCTAAGAAACACAGCGCAGATTTGGTGGCAAGTGCTTTGTGAATTCGGTGCTTGCCTCTCTGCGCTGCGTCGGCATAAATATGCGCCAATGTATGTGAATCCGGGCCCTTGTTTCTATGTTGATGAGGAAAAGAGCATGTTCCTCACATCTCTGGATTTTGGTTGTGGGGGTCTGCTAGTGGGGGCTTATCAGAATCTGGAAGCCACCTTTGATGAGCGTGCACACATAAGAAAGGTACCCCCACATTTAGGGCCAGTAGGCAATGCCCACAACTTGGCATAGTAGGCAGGATATGCCCACGTTTCTGTAATGACAAGTTTCCTTTGATCAGAACACTACATTCTGGAAGTGTGTATAGTCCAAAATAATCCTTTTGGTCCTCACCTGACTGTAAACTCGGAAATGTTTCCAAAAACTCAGTACCAGCACAGCCGAAATGAGAAAAGACAGCAGCTCAATTGTACTCATGCTGAATGATGGAGCGTGTTTACAAAACTGAGGCCAAAATCAAAAAAAAAAGAAAAAAAAACACTGTGGACATTTTCCTACATCCATAAATCCCCCAATTAGAGGCACAGCCAGCGGTAAAATGTTTTAGTGGAGAAGTGAAGGGTTAAAACTAGGGCTGTTACTGATTAAAATGTTCGTGTTCGATTAGTCGTTTTATTTTTTATCAATTAATTCGATTAATTATAACGCACATACATTTTTCGGATCACCACCATATATAGTACCCACTGTAATATCCACAGACATCTCCCCCACTGTAATATCCACAGACATCTCCCCACTGTAATATCCACAGACATCTCCCCCACTGTAATATACACAGACTTCTCCCCATTGTAATATCCACAGACATCTCCCCCACTGTAATATCCACAGACATCTCCCCCACTGTAATATCCACAGACATCTCCCCACTGTAATATCCACAGACATCTCCCCCACTGTAATCCACAGACATCTCCCCACTGAAATATCCACAGACATCTCCCCCCCCCCCCACTGTAATATCCACAGACATCTCCCCACTGTAATATCCACAGACATCTCCCCCACTGTAATCCACAGACATCTCCCCACTGTAATCCACAGACATCTCCCCACTGTAATATCCACAGACATCTCCCCCACTGTAATATCCACAGACATCTCCCCCACTGTAATATCCACAGACATCTCCCCACTGTAATATCCACAGACATCTCCCCCACTGTAATATCCACAGACATCTCTCCCACTGTAATATCCACAGACATCCCCCCCACTGTAATATCCACAGACATCTCCCCCACTGTAATATCCACAGACATCCCCCCCACTGTAATATCCACAGACATCTTCCCACTGTAATATCCACAGACATCTCCCCCACTTTAATATCCACAGACATCCCAAACTGTAATATCCACAGACATCTCCCCCACTGTAATATCCACAGACATCTCCCCCACTGTAATATCCACAGACATCTCCCCCACTGTAATATCCACAGACATCGCCCCATTGTAATATCCACAGATATCTCCCCACTGTAATATCCACAGACATCTCCCCCACTGTAATATCCACAGACATCCCCCCCACTGTAATATCCACAGACATCTCCCCATTGTAATATCCACAGATATCTCCCCACTGTAATATCCACATCATCTTCCCCACTGTAATATCCACAGACATCTCCCCACTGTAATCCACAGTCATCTCCCCCACTGTAATATCCACAGACATCTCCCCACTGTAATTCACAGACATCTCCCCCACTGTAATATCCACAGACATCTCCCCCACTGTAATATCCACAGACATCTCCCCACTGTAATATCCACAGACATCCCCCACTGTAATATCCACAGACATCTCCCCCACTGTAATATCCACAGACATCTTCCCACTGTAATATCCACAGACATCCCAAACTGTAATATCCACAGACATCTCCCCCACTGTAATATCCACAGACATCCCAAACTGTAATATCCACAGACATCTCCCCCACTGTAATATCCACAGACATCTTCGCCACTGTAATATCCACAGACATCTTTCCACTGTAATATCCACAGACATCTCCCCCACTGTAATATCCACAGACATCTCCCCACTGTAATATCCACAGACATCTCCCCCACTGTAATATCCACAGACATCTCCCCACTGTAATATCCACAGACATCTCCCCACTGTAATATCCACAGACATCTCCCCCACTGTAATATCCACAGACATCTCCCCACTGTAATATCCACAGACATCTCCCCCACTGTAATATCCACAGACATCCCCCCCACTGTAATATCCACAGACATCTTCCCACTGTAATATCCACAGGCATCTCCCCCACTGTAATATCCACAGACATCTCCCCACTGTAATATCCACAGACATCTCCCCCACTGTAATATCCACAGACATCTCCCCCACTGTAATATCCACAGACATCGCCCCATTGTAATATCCACAGATATCTCCCCACTGTAATATCCACAGACATCTCCCCCAATGTAATATCCACAGACATCCCCCCCACTGTAATATCCACAGACATCTCCCCATTGTAATATCCACAGATATCTCCCCACTGTAATATCCACAGACATCTCCCCCACTGTAATATCCACAGACATCTCCCCACTGTAATCCACAGTCATCTCCCCCACTGTAATATCCACAGACATCTCCCCACTGTAATTCACAGACATCTCCCCCACTGTAATATCCACAGACATCTCCCCACTGTAATATCCACAGACATCCCCCACTGTAATATCCACAGACATCTCCCCCACTGTAATATCCACAGACATCTCCCCCACTGTAATATCCACAGACCTCTCCCCCACTGTAATATCCACAGACATCTCCCCCACTGTAATATCCACAGACATCTCCCCCACTGTAATATCCACAGACCTCTCCCCCACTGTAATATCCACAGACATCTCCCCCACTGTAATATGGTCCACATCTCCCCCACTGTATAGGAATATTAGTGCTTGCTTAGTCTTACCAGAGAAGCTGGCCGAACACGAGCAGTTGAAGCCAGGTGATGACGTCAGCGCGCCGCTCTAGGCTCACCTAGGCCGACGCCGGATGGACCAAGATGGCCACCGCTCCGGGAGCTAGGCTGAAGCCGCATCGTTTCCTACGGCCGAGGCAGCAGCGTAGCTCTGCGGATCACAAGGTGTGCCAATCCGCATATGGTGACCTGTTCGGATCACGGATCATTTACGATCCGTTGCACCACTAGTACCGATCAAAAGAATTTTGACCGATCAAAAGAATTAACGATTAATCAAGGAATTAATCTTTAATTTCCACAGCCCTAGTTAAAACTGTTGTCCAGCTCTTGCTAGTTTGTGAGATCACCTGGCAATGGGTGTCTTTGATTCAGGAAATAAAAGGAAATCTCTCCAACGGGAAGAACATTATTGTTCTTCTTCTTATTATTATTGTTTTTTATGTTCAGTAACCTACATATTGTCACAAATAGTTGACAGCATAAACAACAAATGCCTTTTGGAGTCAAGATGTGAGCCACCAGAGCCACCCTGAGATCACACATCCTCATAGTGAAGATTAGATAAATGCTATTGCTGAACTAATTTTAAAGTAGAACTATTCTGTAAATAGTAGAAATAAAATGCCAGCAGGCAGGCTCTGTACACTCAGCTGTGTGTATGCATATTGTCCAACATTTTTAACTAAGCAATGCCCCCTTAGTCAAGCAAACAGTGACTCCATCAGGCCAATAAGGGAGCTAAACTCCTGGGAACCGATATGGCATCTGCCACTCTCTCAGCTCCTAGTTACCCAATTATGGGCCGGATTCACAAAGACTTACGCCGACGTATCTACTGATACGCCGCGTAAGTCCATGGATGCGCCGTCGTATCTATGCACGGTATTCTTGAAACCAGATACACCTGAATTCTGGCTCCATCCGACCGACGTAAGTCTCCTACACCGTCGTATGTTGGGTGCATATTTACGCTGGCCGCAAGGGGCGCTTCCATTGATTTACGCGTCGAATATGCAAATGACCAAGATACGCCTATTCACGAACGTACTTGCGCCCGTCGCATGAGTATACGCCGTTTATGTAAGGCGTACGTCCGGCGTAAAGTTAAACCACCAAATAGCTGGTCTAAGTATGTTAGGGTATGGACGTCGGAACTGCCGTCGGATTTTACGTTGTTTACGTAAGTCGTACGTGAATGGGGCTGGGCGTAGGTTACGTTCACGTCGTTGCCATTGAGCCATCGTATCTTAGGGCGTAAATTTGACGTGATTCTGAGCATGCGCAAGCATGCGCCGTTCGTTCGGCGCTTCATTTACATGGAGTCACGATTCATTTTAATACAACACGCCCACTACCTGCCTACTTTGAATTAGGCGGGCTTACGCCGGCCCATTTACGCTACGCCGCCGTAACTTAGGGAGCAAGTGCTTTGTGAATACTGGCCTTGCCTCTCTATTTTACGTCGGCGTAGCGCATATGAGCTGCGCTACGCCCGCTCAAACATACGCCGCTCTACCTGAATCCGGGCCTATGGGTATACTGGTTTACCCCCCCACCACATTCACATGCCCTTCTGGAGTATGAGACCCTCCAAGTGGTTAGACAATAGGTTGTTTGTTCTGTCACAGCACTTACTGTGGAGCTCCAATCCCTATAAAATGGTGGCGGTGCGTCCATAAAGGGCGTACAGGCGCCATCCCCCCTCTCCTGTCATCTCTCTTTCACCATAGATAGATTCATGCATTGCTGCCACTCCCTATTCAGGTATCCGGCCCCTTGTCGGGCACCTGAATTACAATGGCGTTTTTTTAAGCACCATGCTGGGCGCTCGCTGTTCACTCTGCTTTGTGTTAGGAAAGCAAATAAATAGCTTTCCTAACACTGACCCGCCTCTCGGCCAATCAGGTGCTCAGGTCTGTTACCTGTCACCTGATTGGCTGAAACAACAGGCGCCGAGATTGGACGCCTAATAGAGAGGACGGGAGAAGACATTGAGGAGGGTGGACGTGTAGGAAACCACCGTGACCCGTTGCAAGACAGGTAAGTCCCGGGCGATGCACACTGGCAGCATTTGATGGGGCACAGTAGCAGCAATTGATGGGCACACTGGCAGCAATTGATGGGGCACAGCAGCGGTAATTGATGGGCACACTGGCAGCAATTGATGGGGCACAGTAGCGGCAATTGATGGGGCACAGTAGCAGCAATTGATGGGGCACAGTAGCAGCAATTGATGGGCACACTGGCAGCAATTGATGGGGCACAGTGGCAGCAGTTTATGGGCACACTGGCAGCAATTGATGGGGCACAGTAGTGGCAATTGATGGGCACACTGGCAGCAATTGTTGGGCACACTGGCAGCAATTGATGGGGCACAGTGGCAGCAATTGATGGGCACAGTAGCGGCAATCAATGGGCACACTGGCAGCAATTGATGGGTACAGTAGCTGCATTTGATGGCACAGTGGCAGCAATTTATGGGTACCGTGGCTGTGTTTGATAGCACAGTGGCTGCGTTTGATAGGCACAGTGGCTGCGTTTGGGCACAGTGGCTGCGCTTGATGGACACAGTGGCTGCGTTTGATGGCACAGTGGTTGCGTTTGATGGGCACAGAGGCTGTGTTTGATGGCACAGTGGCAGCAATTGGGGGCACAGTAGCTGCGTTTTATGGGCACAGTGGCTGCAATTTATGTTTTTTATTTCACTTTATTTGCGCCCCCCAAAAATTTTGAGCACCAGCTGCCACTGGTCAGGCCATTGTACAGTTTGATGACCTTTAGGCAAATAGGAACGTCAAGCCCACAAGAGGTCCAAGAGCTCCAATCACAGGGTTATCTCTCGTGTACCAACCAAAAGCTGTCATCCAAGACTTGTCCCTACAAACCCACATTTAAAGTAGTACTTAGTATCCATGTTTTTGGACCTACGTTCAATGAGTTGACCTCCCAAGTCTCAAGGAAAGCCTCTTAGCCTATCCTACCAACAGATAGTGTCAGGCTATGGTACAGTATGATGATGTTAAGGAAAAAAGAAGATCAAGCCCACAAGAGGTCTGAGGCCTCGTACACACGACAGAGTTTCTCGGCAGAATTCACCGAGAAACTCGGTCAAACCCGGATCCTGCCAAGAAACTCTGTCGTCTGTACACTTTTGGCCCGATGGAGCCGCCGAGGAACTCGTCGAGAAAATAGAGAACATGTTCTCTATTTTCTCGTTGTTCTATGGGAGAAGGCGGCCCGCCGAGCTCCTCGGCGGCTTCATCCCTGAACTCACCGAGGAACTCGACGTGTTTGGCACGTCGAGTTCCTCGGCCGTGTGTACGGGGCCTAAGAGCTCCAATCACAATCTCTTATGTACCAACTAAAATCTGTCACCCAAGACTTGACCTAACAGACCCCCATTAAAAGTAGTACTTAGGATCCATGGTTTTGGGCCTACTTTTTAGCTGACCTGCCTAGTCTCAAGCTCAGCTTATCCTACCATCGGAAAGTGTCAGGCTATGGCACAATTTGATGCTGTTAAGGCAAACATGAAGATCAAGCCCATAAGAGGTCCAAGAGCTCCATTCCGGGTTATGTCTCATGTACCAACCTGTAACACTCCTGAGAATTTATTAATAACAGGTATGATTGGAACTCAGCAGAAAGAGGTTTCTCAGGGTAAACCACCAATGCACTCTCATATGTATCAGAAAGTTTAGGGGTTAAATCATCACAACCTCATGTGAGTATAAAAGTATATGAGCTATCCCAGCGGCAGCTGAAGTATGGAGATTGTATTAACTTTGCTACACAGTGTAATTTGAAAAAAGTCTGAATGCAGCAAGTATTTAAACTCTGGCAGTCATATTGTTAATTCACAATATTATGGAGTAGTTTTATCTATAGAAAACAATCCCTCAGTTTGTGGTTAGAATATAGCCCAAAAGGATCAGCATTCATTAGTATAATCCCAACAGCTTGAGAACAACAGATATCTGGTTATAATGCAGGGAACTATTGTAATTCAAGATACTTGCGGTTCAGCTGGTAGTAGTTGTTCACCAGGGGATGTATGTAGTTGCTAGGTAAAAGGGTCCAAGAATCCAGGAAGCAATGGTTCTCCTGTCAAGCTGAGGCTGGGTGTAGTAACAAACAGGCATGCAGCATGTGGATTAGAGAGGTAGAGATCTGAGGTATGGATATTGGCTGGAGAGGAGTACAGCAGTGGTTCCAGGGCTCGGTGCTGGGAGGTAGTGTTCCTTGACTGGCGGCAGGGATCCGACAAAATAACCGAACACCCTACCGCCATCTCTAAGGAGTTTAAATAGCCCCGAATTCGCGGGGAAATCGAGGAAGGAGTCAGAGTCGCACTTCCGCGTTCCACGCTGGAGCGCAAACGTCCGCGCACCGGAAGTGACGCAGATGTCTTGCAGAACGGAGCGCAGCTGCTTGTAGAAGGCTCAGCTGCGCTCGTTCTGTACAGGGAAACATCAGAGATGTTACATACTCCCCTCCTCAAGGGGGCACCAGCAGTGCTCCTAGAAAGAGAGGGGCGATTAGGATACCTAAGATGAAATTGTCTAATCAGGCGAGGAGCATGTATGTTTGAAGAATTCTCCCAAGAGTCATTAAGTTGATCATAACCTTTCCAATGTATCAGGTATTGAAGGGTGGAACCATGTTTCCTCGAATCCAGGATCTTTTCAACCTCGTATTCAATCTCACCATGTACCTCGACAGGAGGAGGAGGGTTTGGCTGTCTGTTAGGAAATGGGTTAGAAATAAAAGGTTTAATGAGGGAAACGTGAAATGAGGAATGTATCTTCCAATCTGGGGGTAGAAGTAATTTTACAGCGTTCGGATTGATCAAATGGGATATTTGGAATGGTCCAACGAATTGAGTGCCTAATTTTTTTGAAGGTACTTTAAGGTGAAGATTTCGCGTGGAAAGCCAAACCAAGTCGCCAACCTTATATTCAGGTGGTGTCGATCTGTGAGAGTCGTAGTATCGCTTTTGTCTTTGTTGGGCAAATTTTAAGTTAGACCGTAAGATGTCTAGTGTGTTCTTTAAAGTCGTGAGATATTGATTAACTGCTGGAACACTGTTTGGGGGGTGATTGGTTGGGAGACTGTTGGGGTGGAAACCATAATTAACAAAAAATGGTGTAAATCGAGAAGAAGAACTGGCAGAATTGTTATAAGAGAATTCAGCAAGGGGTAGTAATTGAAACCAATCATCTTGTAGATGTGTACAGTAACATCGTAAGTATTGTTCAAGGATTTGGTTAATTCGTTCAGTTTGTCCATTTGTTTGTGGGTGGTATGCAGTGGACATGCGGTGGTCAATTTTCAGAGTATTACATAAAGCCTTCCAAAATTTAGAAATAAACTGAGTTCCACGATCAGATATGATTTGAGAGGGTAGTCCATGTAATTTAAGAACATTGGAAATGAAAGCTTTTGCAGTTTCATGGGAAGTTGGTAACTTCTTTAAAGGAGTGAAGTGTGCCATTTTGGTCAAAAGGTCTACTGTAACCATGATAGTGTTAGCACCGTTTGACTTAGGGAGTTCAACAATGAAGTCCATCGACACAACTTCCCACGGTCTGTTGGGTACTGGAATAGAAGTGAGTAGACCAGAAGGGGGTCTCCTAGAATGCTTGTTACGAGCACAAATCTCACATGAATTAACATAAGTGTGGATTGTTTTAGTCATATTAGGCCACCAGTAGTCTCTCTTAACAAGATGGATGGTTTTATTGATTCCGGGATGGCCGGCTAATGGTGAATCATGAAGATGTTTGAGAAGTGTAATTTGTAATTTAGGAGGAACGAAAACCTTATTATTGAAAGTATACACTCCATCTGGCAGTCTGGTAAGATTTTTTGGTAGACAAGAGAGATCTTTGGAGAGTGACTGTGAGATTAACTGTCTAAAAGACGAAGAGATTCCAATGAAACGGTCTGAAGGAATTATAGATAGAGGAGGAATCTCAGTGTTCTGGTTTTCATGCATGCGGGACAAAGAGTCAGCCTTGATGTTCTGTGAACCAGGCCTATAAGATATGAAAAAATTAAACCTGTCAAAGAATAAACTCCACCTAACTTGACGGGCAGAGAGTGTCTTACATGTTTTCAAATGCTGTAAATTACGGTGGTCTGTAAGGATGGTAATTGGGTGTTTACTACCCTCCAATAGGTGCCTCCAATTTTGTAGTGCATCTTTAATTGCAAGAAGTTCTTTTTCACCAATGGGGTAATTCTTCTCTGCTGAAGACAAGGTCCTTGAAAAAAAAGCTACTGGGTGTAGAGGTTCAGATAGACTTGGACGTTGAGAAAGTATAGCTCCAAGAGCATAATGAGAGGCGTCTACTTCCACAGTGAAGTAGTATTGTGGGTTGGGTAATTGTAAGATGGGAGCTGAAGTGTAGCATTGTTTAAGAGTGTCAAAAGAAATCTGGGCTTCCTTTGACCACGTAAAAGGTATCTTCGTGCTAGTAAGGGCACTCAATGGTTTGACAATTGCTGAAAAATCTTTGATGAATTTGCGATAGTAGTTTGAGAAACCGAGAAAACGTTGAAGGGCCTTCCTAGAGTTGGGAGTTGGCCAGGAGAGGATACATTCTACTTTAGAGGGTTCCATCTGGATGCCCTGAGGAGTAATATGGTATCCAAGGAAGGAAATACTTGACTGACTGAAAACGCATTTTTCTAGTTTGGCATATAAAGAATGCGTTCTGAGCCTGGCCAAAACCCAACGGACATGTTTAGTGTGTTCCTCAAGTGTATCAGAGTAAATCAGGATGTCATCCAAGTATATCACAACACAGATGTCAAGCAGATCTCGAAAAATGTCATTTATGAACCACTGAAAAGTGGCGGGTGCGTTACACAGACCGAATGGCATTACAGTGTATTCAAAGAGACCGTATCTAGTCTTGAAAGCGGTCTTCCACTCATCACCTGGACGAATCCTGATCAGGTTATAGGCACCCCTAAGGTCTAGTTTTGTGAAAACTTTTGAAGTTTGAAGACGTTCGATGAGTTCTGGAATGAGAGGAAGAGGGTAGCGATTCTTAATAGTGATGCTATTGAGACGACGGTAGTCAATGATCGGACGTAGTGAACCATCTTTATTTTTAACAAAAAACATAGCTGCACTTGCAGGAGATGTGGATGGTCTGATAAAACCCCTTTTTAAGTTTTCATCAAGGTAATCCTTCAGGTGTACAAGTTCTGGTTGGGATAGAGGATAAATACGTGCAGTTGGTACAGGTGTATCAGGAATGAGATCTATAGGACAGTCGTAAATACGATGGGGTGGAAGAATCTCTGCCTTGGTCTTACTAAAAACATCTGAGAAATCTTGTAGATAGTTAGGGAGATCTATTGAGTCAACTGTTGTGGACAGAACCGAAAGAATAGGGTAGCAATTCTCCTGGCAATATGTAGAATTTAGATTAAGTGAGAGGTTAGTCCAAAGGAAAGTTGGCTGATGGAGTATTAACCAAGGTAATCCTAGGACTATTGGAAACAATGGAGATGGAATGACATCAAAGACAAGAGTCTCTGTATGGTCATTGCCACAAGTGACCAGTAGGGGTGAGGTTTGAGAGGAAATAGGGCCCGAAATGGAACTTGAACCGTCAATAAAAGTGACAGAAAGAGGATTTTGTTTAACCATGCAAGGAATTTTATTAGACTTTACAATTCCTAAATCAATGAAATTTCCGCAAGCGCCGGTATCCACCATTGCATCAATCCTAAGTCTTTCTTGATCCCACTGTAAGGTAAGAGTGACATAAACAAAACGATTAGTAGTATTTCCTGTTGGATTAGTCTTACTTATGTTTAAAAAGTTACCTTCGGAATTCTTCTTGAGGAGTGGGCAAGTGGAGACCATGTGGTCTGGAGCGGAACAGTAGAGGCAGAGGTTATGAGCTCTGCGGCGTTGTTTCTCAGCAAATGATAAAGGAGCCCTGACAGCTCCAAGTTCCATTGGAACCTCTTTTGGGGGAGATTTAGATCTTCTGAATTGTGGGGGAAGATAAGTGTTGAAGCGTTCAGCCTTCCTTTCACGGAGACGTCGGTCAATGGTAAGGGATAAATGCATGAGGTCCTCAAGGGACGGAGGAAGCTCTACACGAGCTATCTCATCCTTCATAGATTCGGATAGTCCTAATCTGAATTGATTACGAAGAGCAATATCTGTCCATTGTGTTTCTCTACTCCAACACTTGAATTCCGAAATAAAATCCTCTACGGGTCTTTTCCCCTGTTTGAGGCTCCTGATAAAGTTCTCTGCAGTAAGTTGTTTGTTTGGATCTTCATATAAAAGTGACATCTCATCCAAAAATGTATTGAAAGCCCCCAATAAATCACCATGTTCTTCCACATATGCATCAGCCCAGATTCTAGGTTCTCCTCTTAGGTAGGATATAAGTGTAAGGATACGAACCCTGTCTGAATGGTAGGTGCGGGGGCGTAAATCAAACATGAGACGGCAAGCACTAATGAATTGGCGAAAAATTTTCCGGTCCCCTGAAAAGGGTTCTGGGGGGCAGACCTTAGGTTCAGGTCTCTCTCGGGGTAATGCAAGGTTTTGGTTGCGTAATGCTTCATTTTCAAAACGTAATTCATTCATAGTAGTAGTGAGGTTATCCACTCTTTGTGAAAGTCCAACTAGGTGGTTAGCAAGGTCTGCTGGATCCATGGTTCCTATCTTGTATGGTTTTATTGGGTTCGGTTATTATGTAACACTCCTGAGAATTTATTAATAACAGGTATGATTGGAACTCAGCAGAAAGAGGTTTCTCAGGGTAAACCACCAATGCACTCTCATATGTATCAGAAAGTTTAGGGGTTAAATCATCACAACCTCATGTGAGTATAAAAGTATATGAGCTATCCCAGCGGCAGCTGAAGTATGGAGATTGTATTAACTTTGCTACACAGTGTAATTTGAAAAAAGTCTGAATGCAGCAAGTATTTAAACTCTGGCAGTCATATTGTTAATTCACAATATTATGGAGTAGTTTTATCTATAGAAAACAATCCCTCAGTTTGTGGTTAGAATATAGCCCAAAAGGATCAGCATTCATTAGTATAATCCCAACAGCTTGAGAACAACAGATATCTGGTTATAATGCAGGGAACTATTGTAATTCAAGATACTTGCGGTTCAGCTGGTAGTAGTTGTTCACCAGGGGATGTATGTAGTTGCTAGGTAAAAGGGTCCAAGAATCCAGGAAGCAATGGTTCTCCTGTCAAGCTGAGGCTGGGTGTAGTAACAAACAGGCATGCAGCATGTGGATTAGAGAGGTAGAGATCTGAGGTATGGATATTGGCTGGAGAGGAGTACAGCAGTGGTTCCAGGGCTCGGTGCTGGGAGGTAGTGTTCCTTGACTGGCGGCAGGGATCCGACAAAATAACCGAACACCCTACCGCCATCTCTAAGGAGTTTAAATAGCCCCGAATTCGCGGGGAAATCGAGGAAGGAGTCAGAGTCGCACTTCCGCGTTCCACGCTGGAGCGCAAACGTCCGCGCACCGGAAGTGACGCAGATGTCTTGCAGAACGGAGCGCAGCTGCTTGTAGAAGGCTCAGCTGCGCTCGTTCTGTACAGGGAAACATCAGAGATGTTACACAACCAGAAGGCTGTCACCCAAGACTTGACCTTATAAGGCAAACAGGAAGGTCAAGCCCACAGGAGATCTAGGACCCAATACCTTCTTCCCTGACTGTTACCTATTGAAGAGAGAACTAATTCCCTAAGCTAAAATTACAATCACTGCTAGATACGGACCATCTCTGTCCTCGGATGACCAGAATTCCCTAGGCAGCACAATTGCTGTACATCCTGGCCCAGATTCACAAAGCACTTATGCCGACGTATAACACGTTACGCCGACGTAAGTGCAAATGTGCGCCTGCGTATGTGTGCGCCAGACCCACAAACTAATATGCGCCTAAAAACAGGCTACACCCCGCCGACGTAGCTTGCACATGCCGGCGTAGGGTGGGCGCACATTTAGGCTGGACGCATGGGGCTGCTCCCATTGATTAGCCTTTCAAACATGCAAATGAAGGAAATACGGTGATTCACGAACGTCCGTGTGCGAGATACGTGTAAATTGTACGTCCGGCGTAAAGTTATTCCCCATAAAGGAGGTGCAACCCAGCAACAGACATGCAAAGGTCTGCACCAGGGAACACAAGCCGGCGTATTGTGCGTTGGACGTGTGTCTGGCTGGGCGTACGTTATGTTCACGGCGTACGCAGTGATCCGGCGTAGCTTAGGCAGTTGTGCCGGCGTGGTTGTGAGCAGGCGCATGGGGGTGCTGTGCTTGCGTCCACGTCACGGCGCATTCGCAGTTTGTGATACGTACCTGTCTGGCGCTCAGCCCATCATTTGCATGGGGTCACGCCTCATTTCCATGGGTTCACACCCACTTCAACCTACGCCGGCGTGCGACTTCGAAACCCACGTCACGCTGGCGCAGCGTTGGGAGCACTGGCTTGCTGAATGCAATGCTTGCCTCTCTGCGCTGCATTGGCGTAGCATACAGTGTTTGCCCTACCGCGGCGTAATGTGCGCCTTGCTCTCCGTGAATCTGGGCCCCTGTGTGCAAAGCTAGCCAAGCATGTGCTTCCGGAATCTATGGGTGCAGCTCCTTTGCATCTGATGTTGGGAGCACAACAACCTATTTTCAATGATGTTTAGGGCACACCTGCTTCTCGTTATTTAACCACTTGTCGACCGCCGCACGAACATTTATGTCAGCAGAATGGCACGGACAGGCAAATGGGCGTATGTTTACGTCCCTTTAAATTTGCAGCCATGTGGGCGCGTGCTCGATGACGATGTCCGCCGGTGTCCCATGATCGGGTGTCCCAGAGCTTCAGAACGGGGGATGCCTGTGTAAACAAGCATCTCCCCGTTCTGCCAAGTGACAGGACACTGATCATCTGCTTCCTCTCATCGGGAGCAGCGATCAGTGTCGTGTCACGGTAAGCCCCGCCCCCTACAGTTAGAACACATCCCTAGGACACACTTAACCCTTCCTAGCTCCCTAGTAGTTAACCCCTTCACTGCCAGTTACATTTACACAGAAATCCGTGCATTTTTATATCACTGGTCGCTGTATAAATGTGAATGGTCCAAAAATAGCACCAAAGTGTCAGAAGTGTCCGCCATAATGTCGCAGTCACGATAAAAATCGCAGATCGCCACCATTACTTATAAAAAAAAAATATTAATAAAAATGCAATAAAACTATCCCCTATTTTGTAGACGCAAGGAGCCAGATTCAAATAGCCCGGCGTAAATTTGTGCGGGTGTAGCGTATCTCCGATACGCTACGCCGCCGTAACTTAGTGAGGCAGGTTCTGTATTCAGAAAGAACTTGCGCCCTAAGTTAAGGCGGCGTAGCGTATGTGGTCCGGCGTAAGCCCGCGGAATTCAAATTATCCATGTAGTGGGCGTGTTGTATGGTAATGAAGGCTGACCCCACGTATTTGACGTTTTTGACTAACGGCGCATGCGCCGTCCGTGAACGTAACCCAGTGCGCATGCTCCAAATTAACCCGCAAAAAGCCAATGCTTTCGACGTGAACGTAAATTACTCACAGCCCTATTCGCAAACGACTTACGCAAACGACGTAATCGACGGAAAATTCGACGCTGGCTCGACGTCCATACTTAACATAGGATACGCCTCATATAGCAGGGGTAACTTTAGGCCGGAAAAAGCCTAACGTAAACAACGTAAAAAAATGCATATTCCTTGCGTAAATCGACAGAAGCGCCACCTAGCGGCCAGCGTAAATATGCAACTAAGATACAACTGCGTAAGAGACTTACGCCAGTCGGATCGTAGAAAAATTCCGGCGTATCCTGTTTTCTGAATACAGAAAAAAGATACGCCGGAGCAACCTAGAAGTTACGCGGCGTACCAATAGATACGTCAGCGTAACTTCTTTCTGAATCTGGCCCTATAACTTTTGGACAAACCAATCAATAAACGCTTATTGCGATTTTTTTTTTTTACCAAAAATGTAGAAGAATACGTATCGGCCTAAACTGAGGAAAATTTTTATTTTTTATAGATTTTTGGGGAATATTTATTATAGGAAAAGGTAAAAAATATTGCTTTTTTTTTAAATTGTCGCTCTATTTTTGTTTAGAGCGCAAAAAATAAAAACCGCAGGGGTGATCAAATACCACCAAAAGAAAGCTCTATTTGTGGGGAAAAAAGGACGTCAATTTGGTTTGGGAGCCACGTCGCACGACCGCGCAATTGTCAGTTAAAGCAACGCAGTGCCGAATCGCAAAAAGTGGCCTGGACTTTGGCCAGCCAAATGGTCCGGGGCTAAAGTGGTTAAACTCATCTTCTTCCTTCCAGTATTATTTATGATAACAAACAGCTAGGATGTTAGCAAGATCACAAAATATATAAAATTAAAATATGTTAATTTCCTTTCTTTACAAAATATTGTCACCTGCCTTTGGTTCCTGTTCTGTAAACCACTTCCTTTTAATTTCATTTTTGTCAAAACATCTGCCACTATTGACCCCCATCCAGCCGCGACTTCCCTGTTCTAGCAGGTGCGTCCCTCTGACCTGTAGATTCTCATCTGGTTTCATGTTGCAAATAGGGCCTGATCGTAACAATACATCTCTAAATATCTCACTACTGTATATCATAAAACAGAAGGAACTTGTAGTGCAGACTCCTGACGGTCCTGCTGATTTATCCCAGGTTCTCTTATGCCGCGTACACACGGTCGGAATTTTCCGACAACAAATGTTCAATGTGAGCTTTTGGTCGGATAGTCCGACCTTCCGACCGTGTGAAAAATCCTACGCATGCTCTAAATCAATTCGACGCATGCTCGGAATCATTTTTCTCGACTCGTCGTAGTGTTGTACGTGACCGCGTTCTTGACGTTCGGAATTTCCGACAACATTTGTGTGACCGTGCGTATGCAAGACAAGTTTGAGCCAACATTCCGTCAGAAAAAAATCCACGGTTTTGTTGTCGGAATGTCCGATCGTCTGTACGCGGCATTACTGTTCAGGTTTACAGACAGCCAGACACACAACACTTGGACTCTGAATTTGGTGCATAAAATAACTGAAGGACACTCTGGGCCAGATTCAGGTAGGAGATACGACGGCGTATCTCCAGATACACCATCGTATCTTTGAGTGTGCGGCGTCGTATCTATGCGCCTGATTCTTAGAATCAGTTACCCATAGATTTGACTAAGATCCGACCGGCGTAAGTCTCTTACACCGTCGTATCTTAGGCTGCATATTTACGCTGGCCACTAGGTGGCGCTTCCGTCGATTTATGCAAGGAATATGCAAATTAGGTAGATACGCCGATTTAGAAACGTACGTCCGTCCGGCGCATTTTTTTACGTCGTTTACGTTGGGCTTTTTCCGGCGTAAAGTTACCCCTGCTATATGAGGCGTATCCTATGTTAAGTATGGACGTCGTTCCCGCGTCGAATTTAGAAATCTTTACAAAGTTTGCGTAAGTCGTCCGTGAATGGGGCTGTGCGTAATTTACGTTCACGTTGAAAGCATTGGCTTTTTGCGGGGTAATTTGGAGCATGCACACTGGGTTACTTTAACGGACGGCGCATGCGCTGTTAGTCAAAAATGTCATTTACGTGGGGTCATGTTTTATTTGCATAAAAAAACACCAACCTCTTCACAATTTGAATTAGGCGCGCTTACGCCGGCAGATTTAGGCTACGCCGCTGTAACTTAGGGCGCAGATTCTTGGTGAATACAGAACCTGCCTCACTAAGTTACGGCGGCGTAGTGTATCGGAGATACGCTACACCCGCATAAAAATAAGCCGTTCTACGTGAATCTACCCCTCTCTGTTCTATCTGCTCTCTATATGGATATCTCCCTCTTGTTGGGCCAGATTCACAAAGAGATACGACGGTGTATCTACAGATACACCATCGTATCTCTGACTTACACTGGTCCTATCTATGCGTCTGATTCATAGAATCAGATACGCATAGATAGGGCTTAGATCCGACAGTGTTACACTGTGTTACACTGTCGGATCTTTTTTTCAATTTAAAAATGGCGCCGGGGGGCGTTCCCGCTGATTTACGATAAATAATATGTAAATCAGCGAGATCCGCAAATTCACGAACGTACGCGGACCCGTCTAAGTGTTCTTACGTCGTTTCCGTAGCGGTTTTCCGTCGTATACTTACCCTTTCTTTTATCAGGCGCAGCCAATGTTAAGTATAGCCGACGTTCCCGCGTCAAATTTAAATTTTTTAACGTCGTTTGCGTAAGTCGTTCTCGAATACGGACGGACGTCGTTTACGTAAGCGTCGCAACCACTGACGTCCTAGCGACGTCAGTGGGAGCAATGCACGCCGGGGAAATTTCGCGGACGGCGCCTGCGCACTTAAATCGGCGCGGGAACGCGCCTGATTTAAATATGACACTCCCCTAGCCGCGGAATTTGAATTCCGCTGGGGGATTTAGGATCCGCCGTCGCAAGTTTGGAGGTAAGTGGTTTGTGAATTAGCCACTTGCCTCCTAAACTTGCGGGAGCGGATCTTAATTCACGTAGATCGAGCGGATCTATAGATCCGCTGAGCTACGTGAATCTGGCCCTAGAAACATAAGCACTTCTGAGGCTCCCAGCAGGGCAAGTCCCACTTTAGCAACACTGATGCAGTCACACAAGGGGTTAACAATAGACAATCACTACTTCCAGGCCTCTGCTCACTGTGTCTCCAGATACTTGGATACATCCTGTCCAAAATTGGCTAGACACTTCTGTGAATCTTCAGGCCAGATCCTCAGTGCACCCCCTTAACTTGGTACCAACCATTTCTAGGACAAAAGGCCCCCCATCTCTCGCGTGAGCTGGGACCTCGGTGAACTCTCTGCAAGCTTCAGCTAACCTGCTCAGAAGGGCAGCAGCCCTACAGGCTGGTATTTTCTCCTCCCTTATGTTCCAAGCCTCAAACTATTTATCTCCTTCTCAGACACCTACTGGGCAAACCTCCGCAGCAATTGGCTGAGACTTCATAAATATTCAGGCCCAGGCCCAGGGTCTGCCTTTTTTGAGCCCACCAAGTTCTAGGACCTCCTAGAAGGCAGGAAGAAGTAGTTGAGCATGCAGCTTGTGAGACCCAGAACTGACAAAATTATTCACACACTGCTTCTATGTTTACAGAGGAGCTCAAAAGACTAAATTTACCTGAACCTCTCTAGGAGGTGCTACACACTACACTACACTTTTCCACTATGTGGCAAAACATTTGTGGACACCTGGCCATCTCACCTATATGAGCTTATTGGACATTCCATTCCAAAATTATGGTATCAGGAACATCATATCATGCCAGCTGGCACAATAAAAGAGAGTCTGCTAGCCATTAGTTGGGCGAACGGTTCGGGCCAAGCAAAAGTTCACCCAAATTTGCAGGGTGTCCGGCGGTTGTTCGCCTAACCAAATGCCCTGCAATGCACTGCACAGTACATTTTAAGCCCTGATTGGGCAAAGCTTTGCCCAAACAGGGCACAGTAAATAGCTGGTTGTTAAGGAGCGGGACCGGAATGCCGGCCACGGTATCCTTAACCACTTAAGGACCGCCTAACACCGATATACGTCAGCAGAATGGCACGGCTGGGCACAATCACGTACTTCTATGTAATTGTTAAATGCCCAGTCGCGGGCGCGTGCCCGTGGCATGCACCCCGGTCCGAAGCTCCGTGACCCCGATCGCTGCCGAAGTCCCGCGATCGGTCCCTGGAGCTGAAGAACGGGGAGAGGTGAGTGTAAACACAGCTTCCCCGTTCTTCACTGTGGCGCTGTCATTGATCGTCTGTTCCCTGATATAGGGAAAGGCGATCAATGATGTCACACGTCCAGCCCCGCCCCCCTACAGTTAGAAACACATAGGAGGTCACACTTAATTCCTTCAGCGCCCCCTAGTGGTTAACTCCCAAACTGCAATTGTAATTTTCACAGTAAACAATGCATTTTTATAGCATTTTTTGCTGTGAAAATGACAATGGTCCCAAAAATGTGTCAAAATTGTCCGGAGTGTCCGCCATAATGTTGTAGTCACAAAAAAAAATCGCTGATCGCCGCCATTAGTAGTAAAAAAATATTTTTTTATAAAAATGCAATAAAACTATCCCCTATTTTGTAAACGCTATAAATTTTGCGCAAACCAATCGATAAACGCTTATTGCGTTTTTTTTTTTACCAAAAATATGTAGAAGAATACATATCGGCCTAAACTGAGGAAAAAAAAACTTTTTTATATATATTTTTGGGGGATATTTATTACAGCAAAAAGTAAAAAATATTTATTTTTTTTCAAAATTGTCGCTCTATTTTTGTTTATAGCGCAAAAAATAAAAACCGCAGAGGTGATCAAATACCTCCAAAAGAAAGCTCTATTTGTAGGAAAAAAAAGGACGTCAATTTTGTTTGGGAGCCACGTCGCACGACCGCGCAATTGTCAGTTAAATCGACGCAGTGCCGAATAGCAAAAAGGGGCAAGGTCCTTAACCTGCATATTAGTCCGGGTCTTAAGTCTTAAATCATTAAAATCATTGCTCCTTTAAAAACAATCGTTAAAAAAAAAAAAAATTTCATGACCCCCGCCATATCCTTTTTATAGGCAATTACTTGCATATAAGCCTTCAAAAAGGAGACTTTTGATTTCTCATATTCGGCTCTCAAAGAGTGGAGTTTGCGGTTCGGGGCAGAACCTTTCCCCTGTTCACAGCAGGAGTTCTGCTGCGAGCCGAACACGGGGGTGTTCGGCCCATCTTTAATTGGAATTAATGTATGTTTAAGGCCCCATACACACGGGAGGATTTATCCGCGGATACGGTCCAGCGGACCGTTTCCACGGATAAATCCTCTCGAGGATTTCCGCGGATTTCCATGCGATGGAGTGTACTCACCATCGAAATCCGCGCCGAAATCCTCTGGCGATGACGTGTCGCGCCATCGCCACGATTATGACGCGGCGACGTGCGCGACGCTGTAATATAAGGAATTCCACGCATGCGTCGAATCATTACGACGCATGCGGGGGATCCCTTCGGACGGATGGATCCGGTGAGTCTGTACAGACCAGCGGATCCATCCGTTGGGATGGATTCCAGCGGATAGATTTGATAGCATGTCATCAAATATTTATCTGCTGGAAATCCATCCCAGGGGAGATATATCAGCGGAAACAGATCCGCTGGAGTGTACACACCATAGGATCTATCCGCTGAAACCCATTCGCTGGGATTTTTCAGCGGATGGATTCTATCGTGTGTATGGGGCCTTAGAGAAGTATTTATTTTTGGTTCTTCTTTCCAGAGAGAAGGTTGGCATGGAACTAGCGTGTTTTCTGCCATGGACTCTGGGTGCCATCTTGGGAAAGCCTGTGTATTATGATTAGGCACAGATCTTTGAGACAGAGTTCTCTCAAGACTTGGGCAGCCATCTTTGCAAGAAAATGGATATATAGCCCCTGTTGTGTCATTTTGGTGAGCCCTGCGGTGCTGGTAAATTAGGTAGGATAGAGACCTGCTTGTGAAGGAGAGAGTGGCAGAGCCTAGGAACAGGTTCCTGTGTAAAAAGGACACTATACAGACATTCTGGACACCTTGGGCCAGATCCACGTACCTCGGCGTAAATATAAGCGGGCGTAGCGTATCTCAGATACACTACGCCGCCGTAACTTAGTGCGGAGGTTCCTTATCCACAAAGAATTTGCGCCGTAAGTTACGGCGGCGTACTGTAAATGTGTCGGCGTAAGGGCGCGGAATTCAAATGACAAAGATGTGGGCGTGTTTTATGTTAATTCAACTTGACCCCGCGTAAATTATGTTTTTTTTGAACGGCGCATGCGCCGTTCGTGGGGGTATCCCAGTGCGCATGCTCAAAATCTCGTCGCAAATAGTCAATGCTTTCGACGTGAACGTAATTTACGCAAAGCCCTATTTGCGAACATTTTAGGCAAACAACAGAAAATTCAACGCTGGCCCGACGTCCATACTTAACATTGCGTACGCCTCATAGATCCAGGGGTAATGTTACGCCAAAAAAAGCCTTACGTAAACGACGTAAAAAAATGCGCCGGCCGGACGTACGTTCTGAGAATCGGCGTATCTAGCTAATTTGCATACTCTACGCGGAAATCAACGGAAGCGCCACCTAGCGGCCAGCATAAATATGCACCTAAGATCCGACGGAGTACTAAGACGGACGTCAGTCGGATCTAGCCCCCATTCAGGCGTATCTTGTTTTGTGGATACAAAACAAAGATACGCCGGAGCATCCTAGAAGTTACGCGGCGCATCAATAGATATGCCGACATAACTTCTTTGTGGATCTGGCCCCTCCTGTTTGTACCTGGTGATGGGAAGAAGGAACTTCTGTGCATGTAAGCAATATACTGGTCTGGTGCAAGCCTGTGCACTGTATGGACAATGCAAGGTCACAGCAGGTCACAGTGATCAGCCACAAGCAAATCTGCTTAGGGAAGCGAGCCTATGGCATCCTGAATGTAAGCACTGTATCACTACTGACACAGCCTTATGTTTGATAACTTCCTAGTTTTGCACCCCTGCAACTGCTCCCCCTTCAGCCGTATGGACAGAAAAAAATTACAGATCTTAGAATACTCTGTTCGAATTTTTTAATATCAATGTAGCCAGGTGCTGGACTACAGCAATATAGAGAATACGACATTACCCATTATTCTTCTCTCCCTCTGCTGAGATACTGATGTTATGTTGCACCATCCTCCTCCGACCAGCAGGGGGAGAGCTAAAGCCAAGAAAGCCCATAGACTTCTATGCAGAATGCTGAGAATGCTGGGAGTGGTAGTTTGAGACAGCAGTCATATAATGGCTACACTATAAAGGTTACACTACAGATTCCAGCATGCACTGTGCAGTAGGAGGAGTGGAGAGAGGATTTTTTTATTAAACTGCCCAGGAAAGTTCTTCCTCTTGGCACTGAGGAAGTTTAAGAGAGAGCTCCTCTGTTTGGATATAGCTGGAGACTATACCAGAGGAGAGCTGAGAATGAGACTGGGAGGACAACCAGGGACAGTGCAGCACTGCCCACATCACAGCACCGCTGCAACAGGGAAGCTGGAGCGTCCACTCACCCTCTGCTGACCGGGGAGAGCCTGAGGGGCCCCCCTTCTATGTGAGAGGTCACCGCAGCATCCCAGCGACTGGTGAGAGGGCTATTCGCGCATTGCTGATACTACTAGCAGGGCACCACATGTACCCAATCCATGCTGCACCCATACTGCACTCCATACCACACTTACTGCAAACCTAGGCCCAGATTCACAGAGGAGATACGACGGCGTATCTCCAGATACGCCGTCGTATCTCTGAGTTGTGCCGTCGTATCTATGCGCCTGATTAATAGAATCAGTTACGCATAGATTTCTATTAGATCCGACCGGCGTAAGTCTCTTACGCCGTCGGATCGTAACTGCATATTTAAGCTGGCCGTTAGGGGCGTGTACGCTGATTTACACCTAGAAATATGTAAATCAGCTAGATACGCAAATTCACGAACGTACGCCCGGCCGACGCGGTACAGATATGCCGTTTACGTTAGGCTTTTCCCGGCGTAAAGTTACCCCTGCTATATGGTGGCGTACATGCGGTGTACCAATGTTAAGTATGGACGTCGTTCCTGCGTCAAATTTTGAATATTTTACATTGTTTGCGTAAGTCGTCCGTGAATGGGGCTGGACGTAATTTACGTTCACGTCAAAACCAATACGTCCTTGCGGCGTATTTGGAGCAATGCACACTGGGATATGTCCACGGATGGCGCATGCGCCGTTTGTGAAAAACGTCAATCACGCCGGGTCTTGGATATCTTACATAAAACACGCCCCCCTGTTCCAAATTTGAATTAGGCGGGCTTACGCCGGCCGATTTACGCTACGCCGCTGCAAATTACGGGGCAAGTGCTTTGAGAATACAGCACTTGCCCGTCTAAGTTGCGGAGGCATAACGTAAATCGGATACGTTACGCGCAAAGATACGCGGATGTACGAGAATCTGGCCCCTAGACTGCAATTATACAAACCCTTTACCACATTATACCAAACCTTTACTGCATCTGGTCCACGTTCACCTTGCACCCGTGCCGAGACTATACCATACCCATACTGCATGCAGGTTATCCGGGACTGTCGTTAAAGGGTTTGTAAAAAATAAAATAAAAAATAAAACATGTCATTAGGGATGAGCTTGCACAGCGTGGCCCTGGTCATCCTCTTCTGGGGTCCCCCGGCGGCACTGGAAGCTCCTCCCCGCAACAGTTGTCCACGTTGGAGAAGCACTCTCCTTGGTGGACACCCGTGTGGGCGCGCTCCCGAATCCTGCTTCTGCATGTATTCACACAGAGATCGGGACTCGGCCCCGCCCCCGTGTCATTGGATGTGATTGACAGCAGCGGGAGCCAATGGCTGCGCTGCTATCAATCTATCCAAAGCAGTCTTTAATATTGACTGGACCCTGGGCAAAACTTTTCTTGGGCCCCTGAGCTGAACAAGCCAGGTCACATGATATTGACATCACACAAGTGGGCGTGTATACAGACTGCAGTGTAAATCTCCTCCTACCTGAGCTCTCAGCACTGGAGAAACTGTGCAGTTTATGGCTGATCGTGGTATACAGATCAGCCAAAAAGTTATATAGTATTAATATTTCAATGTAAAAAGATTTATAAGCTGTGGGCAGGCAGATGAACTATTTTAATATTTCTGGTTTTAGTAACATTTTAATGACCACAGTTGCAGGCAGGACTTTCAAACATGCCCCTTTATCTCCCCACTGGGCAGCATTCAGTATAGGTGGTGCCTCTATTTACATATGACAGCTGCCAATCCGCCTCTATTTACATATGAATGCCACTGCTATTTGCATATCAATGCCAGTATTTACATGTAAACATAGGGTCTACAGGTGAGTCTGCAGGTTAGTAACAGAACTTCACACTGAGATATCAGGACTAAAACCTCAAGGGACAAGGGAATTTAAACTGGGAAAGTTGGCAAGTATGAGGAAGCTGCTTTGGGCCTCACAACAATGACAGGGCCCAGGGCAGCTTCCCCTTTTGCCCTGCCTTAAAGACAGCCCCGAATCTATCCAATCAAGAGCCAAGACAATGGGCAGAGAGAAAGAGTGCATCTCTGCCAAGAGAACGGGCTCAGGCAATAAAACGGAGGGGGGGGGGCAAGGGGTGAATGTTGGCTGGGGTGCTGAACAGTGTCAGAAGTTTTTTCACCTTAATGCACAGAATGCATTAAGGTGAAAAAACATGAGGGTTTACAACCCCTTTAAGTGCGGTGTTAAAGGGCTCCAACGATATGCTGGAGAACAGCTTAAAGGACTGCCCCTCCCCTAATAATTATTCTGCAAGCACCCTTCGTTCCCCTGGCTCTTGGTGCATACCCAGTCAGTCTAGGACTAGCATTGCCACCATAAATGCACTTTGCTGCACTTGAGGTGTCCTTGCTACTGTTTATGCTGATCTGGACCCCAAATGTCATCTTATGCCTAGTGCTTACTCTTAATCACTTTGGGCCAGATTCAGAAAGACTGGCGTATTTTTAGGCGGGCGTAGCGCATCTCATATACGCTACGCCGCCGTAATTTAGAGAGGCGAGTACCGTATTCAGAAAGAACTTGCGCCCTAAGTTACGGTGGTGTAGCGTAAATGGGGCGGCGTAAACCCGCCTAATTCAAATGATCAAGGCAGTGGGCGTGTTGTATTACAATAAGCCGTGACCCCATGCAAATTAGGGGCCGAACGAACGGCGCATGCGCCGTCCGTGGACGTATCCCAGTGCGCATGCTCAAAATCACGTCAGCTAGAATGCCTAAGATACGTCGAACACTGCCTACGACGTAAACGTAACTTACGCACAGCCCTATTCACGTACGACTTACGTAAACGACGTAAATTTAGACGGGTGTTTCGACGTCCATACGTTAACATGACTTACCCCTGCTGTATGAGGGTTAAAGTTACGCCGGTCGTACGCCTTACGTAAACAGCGTATAGTAATGCGCCGGGCGCAAGTACGTTTGTGAATCAGCGTATCTTGCTCATTTGCATATTCAACGCGTAAATCAACGGAAGCGCCCCTAGCGGCCAGTGTAAATATGCACCTAAGATACGACGGCGTAGGAGACTTACGTCGGTCGTATTAAGCCAAAATTCAGGTGTAACTTGTTTTAAGAATACCACGCATAGATACGACGGCGCATATTGTAACTTACGCGGCGTATCAATAGATACGCCGCATAAAACATTCCTGAATCTGGCCCTGTGTATGCTAAATTGTGTTATTACCATTGTTAATCTATTTTATGCTTGCCTAGTTACCAACCCAATTGGGTGACAATATATTAAGTCTACATTTATTACCTGGTTTGGTTTTCTTTGATATAGCACTACTATTGGGTACTAAGGGCCAGATTCACATAGAACTGCGGCGGCGTAACGTATCGTAGATACGTTACACCGCCGCAAGTTTTCATCGCAAGTGCCTGATTCACAAAGCACTTGCGATAAAAACTACGCCGGCGGCCTCCGACGCAAGGCGGGCCAATTCAAATGGGCGTGTGACATTTAAATCAGGCGCGCTCCCGTGCCGGACCTACTGCGAATGCTCCGTAACTCCCGCAGTGCTTTGCGCGCTGTGACGTCATTTTTTCGAACGGCGACGCGCGTGGCGTACTTCTGTATTCCCGGACATGTTACGCAAACGACGTTAAATTTAAAATTTCGACGCGGGAACGACGGCCATACTTTAGACCAGCAATACGATTGCAGACTAAAGTTAGGGCAGGTCAAAGGACGACTAACTTTGCGACGGGAAACTAGACTAGCAGCGACGTAGCGAACGCGAAAATCCATCGGGGATCCGCCGTAACTGCTAATTTGCATACCCGACGCTGGTTTACGACGCAAACTCCACCCAGCGACGGCCGCGGTATTGCATCCTAAGATCCGACAGTGTAAAACAATTACACCTGTCGGATCTTATGGATATCTATGCGTAACTGGTTCTATGAATCAGTCGCATAGATAGAAACAGGGATACGACAGAGTATCAGGAGAAACGCCGTCGTATCTCTTTGGTGAATCTGGTCCTAAGTAATCAAGATTTTTTTTCTTAGAATAGGTGCAGGAAATCCCCCCTTCCGAGTCACCTCTTGTCTCCGCCCCCTACCCACCTCCGAGCACCGTTCCTTGGTTCCACCACTTCACCCACCTCCCAGTACCATTCCTTTTAGAGGATACAGAATCAAATACTATTTTGTGGTGGTAATTTGTATGGAATTTGTTACAGTGGTTGTAAACCCACTAACCAAAAAAATAAATAAAAAACCTGCAAAACAAAGGCATAGTGAGCTAGTATGCATAGCATACTTGCTCATTATGAATTACTTCCCTGAGATCAACATCGTTCCTGGAGTTACTTCCGGGTATCGCAGGCTTCGGCGCTGTGATTGGCTGGAGCCGCGACAATGTCACTCCAGCGCATGGGCGCGGGAGCCGCTGGTAACGGCACACTAACTGAGGAAGTCACGTGACCAGTGACGCAACACGTCGGGTGGAGCCTTGTGAAGTCAGTTCCGGTGATGTTTTACGGTAGTACGGTGTGTCATTATTCCCATTGCTTTTTACTGCGATTTTTACCCTTACTTGATGTAAGCAGTTTCTTTTACTAAATACATTTACTTTTCATTTGGCAATATTGCACTATGGCTGTTCTTTGTTTCCTTTGAGCGCCATTTATACAAGAAGTGCCATTCCTTGGCGCGAGCTGTTTCCTCTATGTATGGATTTACCCAAGATGTTTTGATGCCAAGTTTTGGACGTAGTTCTTCGTCTTCGCCTGGGACCTGGATGCCTTTACAGATCCATCAGCAGGATTCCTTATCTGACTATCTGATGAGCTTTGTTTGACCCTTGGGTCATTGTTGGAGGTGAGCGGCCAATTCATAAATTTAACAGTCGATGTTTGGATTGATGTTTTATCTGTTTTTTTCTTCTATCAAGTTATCCCTATGAGATTTTTACCTTTATATGAACTGACTCCTACCATTGGGCTTTAGTTGGACTTTTATTCTCATTTATTTATTTGTATGTTTGGATACTCATCATATTCATTCTTTGAGTATATTACTTTATGGCACATTATTGAATAAGCGCACCATTCTCATCTTTTTCTTTTACACTAACTGAAGCAACGGCACAAATTTCCTGTCGCTTCAGTGCGTATGTGCTGATGACATCGGCACATGCAGATACATGGGATATCTCCTAAACAGTACAGGTTTAGGAGAAATTCTGGGGTAGCTACAGGTAAGCCTTATTAACCACTTAACCCCCGGACTATATTGCTGGTCAAAGACCAGAGTACTTTTTGCGATTCGGTACTGCGTCGCTTTAACTGACAATTGCGCGGTCGTGCGAAGGGGCTCCCAAACAAAATTGGCGTCCTTTTTTCCCCACAAATAGAGCTTTCTTTTGGTGGTATTTGATCACCTCTGCGGTTTTTAGTTTTTGCGCTATAAACAAAAATAGAGCGACAATTTTGAAAAAAAAATAATATTTTTTACTTTTTGCTATAATAAATATAAATATTTTTTTCCTCAGTTTAGGCCGATACGTATTCTTCTACATATTTTTCGTAAAAAAAAATCGCAATAAGTGTTTATTGATTGGTTTGCGCAAAAGTTATAGCGTTTACAAAATAGGTGGTATTTTTATGACATTTTTATTAATATTTTTTTTTTACTAGTAATGGTGGCGATCAGCGATTTTTTTTCGGTACTGCCACATGGCGGACACTTCGGACACTTTTGACATATTTTTGGGACCATTGGCATTTTTATAGCAATCAGTGCTATAAAAATGCATTGGATTACTATAAAAATGCCACTGGCAGTGAAGGGGTTAACACTAGGGGGCGGGGAAGGGGTTAAGTATGTTCCCTGGGTGTGTTCTAACTGAAGGGGGGGTGGACTGACATGGGGAAATGACAGATCGCTGTTCATACATTGTATCAACAGAAGATCAGCATTTCTCTCCCTGACAGAACCGGGAGCTGTGTGTTTACACACACAGCTCCCGGTCCTCGCTCTGTAACGAGCGATCACGTGTGCCCGGCAGCGATCGCGCCCGCCGGGCACACGCACGGGAGTCGGGGCACGCGCCCCTAGTGGCCTGCGCGAGAGCCGACGTTATACAACGTGCTCTCGTGCAGGGGAGCCAACCTGCCGTAAAACGACGGCGGCTGGTCGGCAACCAGTTAAAGACAGTAAAATAAATTACCTCTAGCTAGCAATGCTGCTAGCAGCCAGCAGAAATAGACCTCTTCCTGAACAGTAGATCCACCCAGCAACAATAGATCCACCCCAGCATCAATAGACCCTCCAGCAGCCATCAGCAATAGACCCATCCCCAGTGGCGTAACGTTGGTTGTCAGCGTCCGGGGCAGGGCAAGAGATTTGCACCCCCTAATGCATGGATTTTTAGCACTCTCTGAGTCCCTTCCACTAGTACAGTAGTACTGACCAACCTGACTCCTACACCGGCCTACCTGATCACTATACTAACCTACCTGATTCCTGCACTTACCACTAAACTGACCTATCTGATTGCTATACTGACCACTACACTGACCTACCTGATTCCTATACTGACCACTACACTGACCTACCTGATTCCTATACTGACCTATCTGATTCCTACACTGATCTATCTGATTGCTATACTGACCACTACACCGGCCTACCTGATCACTATACTAACCTACCTGATTCCTGCACTTACCACTAAACTGACCTATCTGATTGCTATACTGACCACTACACAGACCTACCTGATTCCTATACTGACCACTACACTGACCTACCTGATTCCTATACTGACCTATCTGATTCCTACACTGATCTGATTGCTATACTGACCACTACACCGGCCTACCTGATCACTATACTAACCTACCTGATTCCTGCACTTACCACTAAACTGACCTATCTGATTGCTATACTGACCACTACACTGACCTATCTGATTCCTACACTGATCTATCTGATTGCTATACTGACCACTACACAGACCTACCTGATTCCTATACTGACCTGCCCTCCTCCTTCCCCCCCAGTCTCTGCACAGTCACAATCCCTGGGATCATCATGGATGGTCTTCAGTGTACATTTACTCACTGCTGTCAGTGTCACCGCTGGAGCCTAAGCCGGGATTGCACCGCAACTTCTTTCTAATAGCGAAGCGGAAGAGCTCACAGTCATCTAGACAGCACAGTGAAGAAGAAGAGCTGCAGGTAACCTGCCACTGCGCCCCTCTAAATTTTGCGCCCGGGGCAACCCTCCCCCTGCCCTCTCCACGCTACGCCACTGCCCCTCTCTCAACAGTAGATTCCCACCCCAGCAATGATTGACCCTCCCAGCAACATCAAGCCTCGTACACACGATCGGATTTCCATTGGACAAATCTGTGGAATTTTGTCCGAAGGGCGTTAGCCGTGAACTTGTTCTGCATACAGACGGCAGAACTTTTTCAGCCAACATACACCAAATAACGTGGTTTTTCAGCTCTTTAGCACCACCCTTTGGGCAATTTCTGCTAATGTTGTCTGATGGTTAGCATTGGTTCGGAGCACGTGTGTTTGTACTTTAGATTGTAATCCGAAGGACTTGTGTACACATAATCAGATAATCCGACAACACACATTTGTTGTCAGACAATTTGAGAGCATGGCTATCCAACATTTGTTGTCGGAAATTCTGACAACAATTGTCCGATGGAGCACACAGACGGTCAAATTATCCGACAAAACCCTTCCATCACACAATTTTTGTTGGAATATCCGATCGTGTGTACGGACCTTAAAGCGGATCTCCGCCGGAAAAAAATATTAAAAGCCAGGAGCTACAAATACTGCAGCTGCTGACTTTTAATATCGGCACACTTACCTGTCCTGGAGCCCAGCGCCGTCGGCAGCAGAGGACGAGTGACCGCTCGTCACTCTGCTGCCCCCACCGCCATCCTTGGTGAGGGAACCAGAAAGTGAAGCAGCTTCACTGCCCGGTTCCCTACAGCGCATGCACGAATCTCGATGCGCTGTGCTCACTAGTCCCCGCTGTGTTCTGGGAGCCGTGTGTTTCCCAGAACACAACGAGGGGGGACGGGATCTGATGTCCTGCCCGCAGTCTACCCGCAGACTGTGTGGCCAGAAGTGGGTGCAAATACATGTCTAAGACAGGTATCTGCACCCCCCTCCCCCCTGAAAGGTGTCAAATGTGACACCGGAGGGGGGAGGGTTCCGATGAACGGAAGTTCCACTTTAGGGTGGAGCTCCGCTTTAAGACCCGCCCCCAGCAACAATAGATCCTCAGCTATCAGCAATAGACCTCCCTAGCAACATTAGCCCCCCCCCCCCCCACAAAATCTATCTATCTATATCTAATTATATAGATATATATAGATCTATCTATCCAGGGCTGGACTGCGACAAAAATTTGGCCCTGGACTTCACCCAGACTGGCCCACTTTGACAGGTCTCTCCTATGGCTGCCGGACAATTCCCGGCCCTCCCCAGCCACCCATCCCCCTCTCCCCCTTCACTAGCCGTTCTACTTTATTAGAGTAGAACGGCTGGTACTGGTACTTTTATAGGCATTACCAGTGGGGAAGCTAGACATTATTTCACCCGGGGGCAAAGAATCATTTCGGTGCCCCCCCTTATGGGACAAGATTAGGCAGAAGTGAGAAACTCCCAGGCCGTAGCTGTTGAGTTAGCTGTCTGTCCCCTTCCCCGTGCTCCTTCTGGTTCCCCCCATGCTCCTCGTTCATCCCCCCTGCTCCTCTTGCCCTCCCCCTGATTCTCTGTCCCCCCCCCCCCTTGTGAGCACTGCGGGGAGGGAGAGGAGGTGAGCACTGCGGGGAGGGAGAGACAGAGGAGCGGCGGTCCGCTGTCATTGAAGCCAGCCCACTAAGCCATCGGCCCACCGGGAAACTCCCTGTAGTACCAATGGCCAGTCCATCCCTGTATCTATCTACCTAACTAGATATATACATCTATCTATCTATCTATCTATCTAGATATATACATCTATATATCTAGTTTTCTATCTAGATAAAAAAATAGATCGATAGATAGATCTATCTATATATCTATATAGATAGGTAACTAGAAAACTAGATATATATGTATATATATGTATATATCTAGTTAGATAGATAGATAGATAGATAGATAGATAGATAGATAGATAGATATACCGTATTTATCGGCGTATACCGCACACTTTTTTGCCCTGAAAATCAGGGAAAAATCGTGGGTGCGCGATATATACGCCGATACCCGCTTCCCGCACAGTGTTTGAATGCCTGCGCCGACATAT